>NC_091171.1:31325929-31383429 GCF_040958095.1 Procambarus clarkii | reverse complement strand
CATCATTACCAAAGTCTCTTACTATGCTAGCAGATACACAGTACATTCAGGTTTGTTATTACACCATCATATACTCTTACCACACTCAAAGAAAATTAAGATATAATATTGCTATGGATATTATCTTGGTTTTACATAACATTACAAAAATGGTAACATAACTTGCTTTTATTATAGTTCATCTACTATATAATTATTTGTTCATATTTATACTACACTTCTTCAAATTGCATAGAAAAACTGTTTCATATTCCATACTCAAGTCTTCACATACTCTCTGCATGTTTTTCTGCCTAACTAATCAGGGGTAACCCCTGGTACGCCCACTACTTAACCTGGTACAGTTTGGTATACAATATGACTTAACATTATTTTTAATGATTATTGAGTTTTGTTTTGTTTGAAATAATTATCTTTTGTTTTATATCTTAAAAAAACTTTTTACATTTTTGGACTCTGAATGATATATATATTATAAGTTTCAATAAACTCATAAAAATCATAACCCATAATTACTTATAAGTACAATGTCAAAATTTAGAACATTAATAATTAAGCTACATATACAGTGCTGTATATTTAATACGAAAATACTATTTTCCACAAGACTGGATATGCAGTATAATAATTTATTACTACTGCTCTTGATTTACATTTTTGGTGTAATTAACTAGTTCACTATATTTATCGTTACCTCTTGCAGGGTAAGATACATCATTTGTAATGTAAGGATTATTTGCACAAAATATTCAAAACTCATGTATCTTCTTTCAATAAATGATATACATAAAATGATGAATAGTAATTACATAACAAAATCCATTAATTGGAATGGTGGCCTCTGACTAGATTGACATCACTGACTATGGAACTCCAACGTGCTGGGGATCCACATGAAGACTAATGGGAACTATATGGGTGACTCTTCACCACATTTCAATGTTAAGTTGACCAGAGGCTGATAATAACTATACTGGTGAGAAATTAATTACCTAAATTTGACGAGCTGACCAGAGGCAAATGGTAACTGTATATTGGTGGATTCTTGACTATGAGTTGGCCGGAGATTGCAGCTTGGTTAAGTGATATATATATATGGCGGTAGACTCCTAGCAAAAAGCTATGGTGAAGTTGGGCTACAACTTGGTGTGGCGGATATTGTCCGTCCACAGGTTCTGGATAGTCATCGATTCCAAGCTATTGAGGAAAGAATCATTGTCCAGGCTGATGAGATCCTCCGGACTCCCCTGCAAAGTAAATTGATGTCTGAATAATATGATAAGGCATGATTTAGGCATCTTGCCTTCTGTTCTAGAGCTGCATTCATGTCTTGGGAAGTTTAACCTAGAAAACTATGAAAAATGTATTAATACTGACCAAAGAAAGTATTATAGAAAGTACATCCCAGAAGGCCTATATCTTTTTGAGCTTCTTAGAACAATAAAAAATTTATAGCATGCTTCACCTTAGATAATCATAAACAAGGAAGGACATCATTAAATTTGACACACTGGATTACAAGACAGGCTTTCAATGCAACAGTCCATAGGTGAATAAATGGCTTCAGACTGAATCATTAAAACAAAAAAATTATGTAATGAGGATACAGTTTTAATATGCTTCATCACTTAAGTATATGAAGTAAATGCAAGAAAAATGTATAGTAAACAGGAAGAATTGTGTCCATATCATATACACAAAAAGATAATTGTTATGGTTTTACACAATTGGTTGCTGAAGAGCTGAGGTCCGCACAGGAATACAATAGTAGCTATGAAGACATCATAATTCAAATACAGCAGCTCTGGCCATTGACACAAAAGGTACAAGTGGCTAGGTACAACACTGGAAGATGTACAAGTGCTTGGCATCTGAGCTTAAATTCAACCATATCTACATACCTACAAGGTTATTAATGGGTAACTTCAAAACCATGGGAAATAGACTGGGAAGCAAAAGACCCTTCTGGCAGACAAAATATATGTCAAGTACAGCTACTAGATGGCATAGTGAAATGAGCATAAAAGTCAACACATGAAAGATCCTATTAGAATATTAGCTGAATTAACTAGAGAACACCAGATGTATTCATAAGTTAGGGTGAAGCTGAAATCAGTCAAAATATGACATTTCACCAGTGGTTAGTATCATCAGGTTTGTTGCAAAAAGTGTAGAAACAAAATTGCCTTCTGTTCACAGTACTGTACACGGCTGTGTTGTCACCTAACAAAAGTTCATGGAGACCTAATATGCCCAAAAAATTCAATATATCCCAAATTTACCAATGAAATTGCCAATTTATAATGGAAGCCCATGCAAAATGTGTGCCCCACACATACTGCTTATAAAATCCATCCTAATAAGTAAATTGAACCATAGAACCAATGGCTGTACAAGAATGTAAGAATTCTTGTACAGGTATATATAAATAATAAAAAAAAATATTGGTTCCATCCACCAGTCTCCTACAAATACAAGTATAGGATTTATAAATTTTGAAGAAATAGTGGTGATGCTAGACATATTGTATCACCTTTCTCAACAAATGTAAAGCAATGCATTGTGCCTCTCAATTCCTACACAAGCTACTTGATACCTGCTTGATGGGGTTCTGGGAGTTGTTCTACTCCTCAAGTCTGACCCAAGACCAGGTTTGACTTGTGAGAGCTTGGTCCACCAGGCTGCTGCTTGGAGCGGCCCGCAGGCCCACATATCCACCACTAGCCTGGTTGGTCCGGCACTTCTTGAAGAAAACTATCTAGTTTTCTTTTGAAGATGTCCACGGTTGTTCCAGCAATATTTCTTACACTCACTGGGAGGGCGTTGAACAGCCATGGACTTTTTATGTGTATACAGTGTTCTCTGATTGTGCCTATGGCACCCCTGCTCTTCACTGGTTCTATTCTGCATTTTCTTCTATATCGTTCACTTCAGTAAGTTGTTATTTTACTGTGTAGATTTGGGACCTGGCCCTCCAGTATTTTCCAATTGTATATTATTTGATATCTCTCTCGTCTCCTTTCTAGCGAGTACATTTGGAGAGCTTTGAGACGATCCCAATAATTTAGGTGCTTTATCACATTGATGTATGCTGTATATGTTCTCTGAACTCCCTCTATTTCAGCAATCTCTCCTGCTTTGCGGGGAAAAAGTGAGTACTGAGCATTACTCAAGATGGGACAGCACAAGTAATTTCAATAGTACGACCATTGTGATGGGGTTCATGGATTTGAAAGTTCTCGTAATCCATCCTATCATTTTTCTGGCTGACTCAATATTTGCTTGGTTATGCTCCCTAAACGTTAGGTCGTCAGAAACCATTATTCCCAAGTCCTTTACATGCTGCTTTCGTACTATGTGGCTAAATCTGATTGTGTTTTGTACCCTGTATTATGTTTAAGGTCCTCATTTTTACTGTACATGAGTACCTGGAATTTATCACTTAAACACCATGTTATTTTCTTCTCCCTAAACATCATGTTATTTTCTTCTCCCCAGTTGAAAACTTTATTAATATCTGCTTGTAGTTTTTCAATGTCTTCAGCAGAGATAATTTTCATGCTGATTTTTGTGTCATCTGGAAAGGATGATACAAAGCTATGACTTGCATTTTTGTCTATTTCTGATATGAGAATAAGGAAAAGCAGTGTTACAAGGACTGTACCCTGAGATACAGAACTTTGAACTGTGCTTGAACTCGATTTTGTATAGTTGACTGTTACTCTTTGTAACGGTCACAGCACCTAGGGCCACCTTCCCTAGGTGCCCTGTAAGTACTGCCTTTGCGGCTTCAGGGTTATCTTCCATGAGCTGTTCAGGAGCAGCTACCTCTGTGTGGTTCTATCGCTGCTCGGTGATTGCCTGCCCTTGGGGGTTCAGCTGGGGAGTTTCTTACTCCTGTTTGTCCTTGGATAGGAGGTAGTTTCGTCGCTGGCTGGGACATGAGGTACTATGCAGCTGTCTGATATACACATAGCGACCGGTTCTGTTCTCCTGGAGACGTTGTGCTTTTGCGGGGTTTTTGTTTTGTTTTGTTTTGTTTTGCCTGGCGGAGGTCTGCCAGGTGTAGCGGTAGGACCACTGGTAGGTTTTTGGTGGCTCTCCACTAGGTCCCCGTGCTTGCACAGGTTTAGCTTTTAGATTGTTTGCTTAGTAACTCTGGGATAACTGGTTAGCAGTACCTCACCTGGGCTTCCCTTAGCAGTCAGCCTAAGGGCCCTGGAAACCCCTGACAGCTGGGTGGCAACTCCTGGGTGCCTGACAGTCGAGTGGACAGCACACGGGATTCATAGTCCTGAGGTTCCGGGTTCGATCCCCAGTGGAGGTGGAGACAAATGGGCAAAATGTTTCTTTCACCCTAATACCCATGTTACCTATCTTGAGAGGTTATCTTAAGATGATTTCGGGGCTTTTTCAGTGTCCCTGCGGCCCGGTCCTCGACCAGGCCTCCACCTTTTTTTAAGGCCTCGACCAGGCCTTTCTTTAAGCCCAGGAAGCAGCCCGTGACAGCTGACTAACTCCCAGGTACCTATTTACTGCTAGGAAACAGGGGCATCAGGGTGAAAGAAACTCTGCCCATTGTTTCTCGCCGGCGCCCGGGATTGAACTCGGGACCACAGGATCACGCGTCCAGTGCTCTGTTCGCTCAGCCACCGGCTCCCTTAAGCAGTAAATAGGTACGTGGGAGTTAGACAGCTGCTTTCTGGGGGTGGTTGCTTCCTGGGAGTGTGTAACAAAAAGGAGGTCTGATCGAGGACCGGGCCGCGGGGACGCTAAACCCCCGAAATCATCTAAAGATAACCTCAAGATAACCTCCACTGGGGCTCAGTGGTCCAATGGAGGAGACCTCTGAGTCCCACCTCGCCTTGTGCGAGTTTGAAGGTTGCTCTGTCCCCCTGTTTTGGGTTGACACTCACCGTCTGCTTTCGCCTTGCTGCTTGTTGGGGTCAATGACACCTATGACCCGGAGTCCTGCGAGTGGTGTTCTTTGCTTGTACTCCATTCACCCAGTCCACTGAGACTGATATTTGAGTGCAGGCAGCTTTAGCATTGCATGCAAGGTTTAGGTTGCAGCAACATGCAAGGTTGATTGCCTTTCTGGATGCACCGCAGCTGCCCCGCTGAATTATACTGGTAGTGAGACTAGGGTGGCTTCGAGGATTGCTCCTTCCGGATCGGCGGCGGAGGCATTCGAGTCTGGTCCTCCTGCCGGAGCTTTTGGGCTACGCCAGTGGGCCCCCCCTTCATCCCTGTTTTTCCGGTGGACTCTGTTTTTTCTCCAAAGGCAGAGGGTTTGGAGGACGGCTTGGCTCCAGGTCCTGACGTGGAGGATTCCAGGGCTGGGGAGGAGTTGACTTGGGGGGCCTGAGCCCCACTTGTCCCTGCTTGGGTGTTTGGTACCCTCGGCGCAGGGCTTGCTGTTACAGGAGGAGGGGTTTTCCTTTCCTCCTCCCTGTACGATTTTGTTATGAGTTCGACTCCTCCCTGGGTTCGGGCCCGAGTTACCTTGGGTTCTTCGGTTCTCTCCTGGAGGTTTTTGGCTTCCTGCATCCCACCGAGGAAGGTGTGGGAGGCTCCTTGCGGTTTACCTCCTGCGAGACCCGGATTACGCCTCGATAATGAAACCTTCTTTTTGAGTTTGGCTTCTCTTTTCTTTATTGGGTGTGTTACAAGGTGCTGGAGTCTTCCTGGCTTGCAGAGTGCCTTTTCTTCTTTGCGGGGCTTGGCATTCATCCTGTTGGAATGAACATTTGAATGGCGAGAATTGCCTACGGTCGTTCAGGTTTTCCTGGGAGGTGAGTTGGAGCACCTCAAGGCATGCTAGTTCGCTCCCGTCCTTCCTTATGATGTCGGCCAGGTGCGGCTTCATGTACAGGTTCCCTCCCTTTCGGCATCCCTGGTGGCTGAGGATTTGTGCGCTGGTGGGCACGTGGCTTCGGTCTTGCGCTTCTTTTCCCTGCTGAAGCTGTCTTGGGACTGTCTCGTGCTGGGTGTGGAGGAGCTAGCTTCCGGGCCAGGGTCCGGTGTGCTTGCTTCAGCAGCTCGGGCGCCGGCTGCTTTGGTGAAGTTGTATTTGCCGTTTCTGAGGGAGGTGGTGTCTGTTCTTCGCTTCTCGCCTCGCGTGCTGACAGGCAGTGCTCGTCCAAATTTTTGGAATCGTTTTGGGCCCCTGGCTTTTAGATTTTCATCACCTTTTTGTCCGTTGCTGTTTGCAGAGTCTGCGGTGGGGCTTTTTCTGCAGGCAGCTTCGTCTAGTTGACGGCCTTTGTTGGACTTGTAGGTTCTCCGGGGGATAGGGGGCCATCAAGGGGTTGCCTGGAAGAGTCCCGCCAGGTCTCGGGGTTCCTTCGGTCGTTGTAAACCAATAGTGCCAGATCCGTTGGCGCAGTGATCGCTATTAGCGTTGGTTAGGCTCTCATAGGGGTCGTCGGCTCTTTTGCGGATTGCTCCATAAACAGGGCGATAGGGAGGGGGGGGGGGGAACCTCGTGCTGTTTGCTCTCGCCTGGTCCCACAATTCGTGGGCATTTCGAGTCGTTTCCTCCAACCTGTGGTGGAGTTGGGATCGGGGCTGGCAGGGCAGGCGTCTTCTCCTGTGTTCTGTCAGGTCATCCGGGAGTGGGTTCGCTTGGGTGTGGTTGAAACAACAACGTCCCTCAGGTGGGTTTCCCACCTGTTTTCAGTTTCAAAACGGAACTGTGCAGATCTGTGATTCATACTGGACTTGTCTAGTCTGAATCCCTGGGAATTTTGCAACTCCTTTTGGATGACCACTCTGTCTCAGGTCCGGTTGCTTTTGGCACCGGGTGCCTGAATGGTGTCTCTAGACCTCCTGGACGCGTATTGGTTTTATAAATGTACGCGTCCCGATTCATCCGGGGTTCAATGATTGGCTCGGTTTTGTCGTGGGGTGATAAGTTTACCGCTTTCGTTGTCTTCCATTCGGCTTGAATCTGGCACCTCGAGTGTTCACACGCCTTACCGTGTCATGGTGACCTGTATGCTTCTGTTAGGGGGTTCAGGTTCTAGCTTACCTCGACGACTGGCTGATGAGGGCTCCCAGCCAGTCCGAGTGTCTGCTCGCCAGGGATATGGTTCTTTCCCAGCTCGCCGGGTTTGGGTTCATGGTGAACTGAAGGTGGTCCCTTTTGGTTCCCTCTCAGGTTCGGAGTTGGCTGGGTCTGGTGTGGGACTCTCAGACTGCTTCCTTGTCTCTCCTTCCTGCGAAGCTGTTACAGCTGCGGTCCCGCCTTCGGCTGTTTTTGGATGGTACCCGGGTCACATGTCGGTTGTTTGAGCAGCTGTGCGGGAGCCTGAACTTCGCTGTGCTGGTCTACCCATCGGGTCGGATCTGGCTTTGGCGGATGTTCTAGTTTCTTCAGGGTCGTCCCTTCTGCCGCTCTCACGATCGATGGGTTCGGATCCCGGGAGCCTTGCGTCGGCTGCTGTGTCGCTGGCTTCCTCTGCAGGTTTTTCGGGGTTCTGTGCCATGGCGCCTCCCCAAGCCCTCACTCGATGTGTTCACCGATACCTCGTCTCTTGGCTGGAGTTTTGTGACAAGTGCTCACCAGGTCGGCCAGGGTTGGTGGGGTCCGGGCTTCCGTCGAGCTCACAGCATGGCGCGGGAGTTTGCGGGGGTGTGGTATTCGCTTCAGAGGATTTGGGTCGTTCGAGGAGCAAAACTCAGCTCCATTCGGACTGCTCCCCAGTGGTTCATTGCCTGAACTGCGGGGGTATGACGCGGTCCTTGGTTCTTTGGGGCTGGTCGCTTCAGGTGACTCATCTGCCGAGTTCTCGGGGTTTGGCTCTCCTGGCGGTTCATGTTCAGGGGGTGTCAAACGTCCTGGCGGATATATCACCACTTGTATGGTGATCAGGAGGCTTAGTTGATGGTGTCCCACCTGGGAGTTTCATCTAGATGGCAGTATGAAATTTCCTGGCGGTCCTTTCGGCAATTTTTGTCTCTTCATAGGTTGTTTTCTATTTCTGATCGGGTTGCTTTGTCCTCTCTTAGTTGTTTCAGGACTGTCATCTTGTGCCAAATACTGTCCCCTCGTTTCGTGCGGAGCTGGCAGAGCCACTGCAGTTTACTTTCAGGGTGGATGTCACTTCTGCTCCATTCTGCAAGCTTTTTCGGGCATTGTTTCACCTCCGGCCTGCTCATGCGCTGCCCGAGCCATTCTGGTCGTTGGACCGGGTGCTCTCTTTTCTCTTCTCCTCGGTTTGTGGTGGCTCCCTAGGTTCAGGACTATTTTTCTAAGGCTCTTTTCTTGTGGGCATTGGCCTTTCGGGGTTGGGTTGGTCCGGCCGGGGGTGCATCATGTTTTGTGTCCAGTTGCGGTTTGTCGCCGGTATCTGCGTGCCACAGCCTCCATAGAAGGGGACACACTTTGGATGGACCCAGTTTCCCTTCTTCCCTGTTCCAAGGCGCAGTTCTCCCAGGTCGTCCGCAAGATTATTCGGTCCAGCCAACCTGGGGTCTATTCCTGTGCCCACGACGGTTGTAAGTTCGCGGCTTTGGCTGCTGTTTTGGGGAATGTCTTGGGCTGACATTCGGGCACGGGGCTTTTGGAGGTCGAACAGGTTCCTGGCTGCACGGTATCTCGTTAATGTTTCTGGGCCTTTTCGGGCGTGTGTAGCCTTAGGTCACAGGTTGCAGCCATTTGTCTCGACTTCGAGATGAGGAGCGAGTGACGATTGACCGCCTCCCGGGTAAGTCACTCTTTTCTTTAATTTTGGTTAGGTAGCTCCGGGGAGCCGAAGGGGCTCTCCACAGAAAACCAGCGTTGAATGTAATGAAACGCCATTTTCTAGGTGAGACCCGGAGCCTTCCCAGCATCCCTCCCTCCCTCCGGTCGGCGGTTTTTCGCATTTTTGATATTCAGCCTCTGAACTGAGGAGAGTTGCCAGCATGGAGGTCTGGGACCCCCCACCCCCCTCCTGGGGAGGGGGGGGGGGTGGTTTCGCAGACGGATGCGCAGCATTTGTGATGACGTCATGCTTGTTTCCTTGGTTTTGATTGGGGGAAGTTCTGTTGCTAGTTCGGCTTTCGGTTTGCAATTTATTTGATCAGCAGTACTGCAGTTTGTTTTGGAATTCCTACCTTTCTGGGTGCCTGACCTGATAGATAGCAGACAAAGACTGCTTCCAATTACTTGGGGGTGTCTTTAGGCCATTGCTCCTCGTGCCTCTCTTGAGGGGCCCCAGGTTCTGGCTCTGGTCCCCGGTAGGCCTAGAACTCCTTCGATTGACTATTGCCACGGTCTAATACATGCACCCTGTACAGTATAGCTCCGGGGAGCTTCCGGGTCTCACCCAGAAAATGCCGTTTCATTACATTCAACGCTGGTTTTTTGTTCTTGTGCACAGGTGTGTTGTCATCTATAAATAAATGTGCAATGCAGTGATTAATTGATGGTAGGCTTAATGGTTTATGTTGGGTGGCTTCATTCGTTAAGATCCATACAAATCATTAATTTTAACTAAATAGGAGAGCAGTGCTTTTTATTGACAACCCATAATCACTAAATCATGCGTGGCTTCTTACTTCTGGGATGTAAGATCCCTATCAACCCATCCCATGTCAGCTGGGATGGGTTGATGGAGAGTTCGTCTTTGATCTCTCTCTTGGCAGCGAGGAGCTGTGTAGATGAAAATATGTCTTGTTCAACAGAAAATATGTCTTATTAATTACTGTACAGTCCTGTACTTATATATTACTGAAGACTTTCTGTTCTGATACTTGAAATATTAGTATGTTTGTAGCAAGCACAATTTAAATTAATTTTATGTGTAGAATAATTCACTTGGCTGTAGGATACTGTGGTGGTAGAGGGGGGTGATGATGCCTCCTCTCACGTGAGGTACTAGTGGCTGGCAAGTCTTGTTTATTCTTCATTCTTGAACACTAATATCAACCATTTAATAGCTTTTTAATGGTTACTGACTGATCTTAGCTATTACTTAAGTCACCAAACTGGCCTGATGAGATTGAATAAGCCATACTATTTTGATTCAATCATTTCCTTACTAATTGGTAAGAACCAGCTATGGGTGGCACTGGTGTCAAGGCGACCCCTGACAGTTTGAATTCATTTAAATTGAATTCATTTAAACATCTTTTAATGTCAGGAAAAGGTATGATATCTGCAGCTATTTGTTACAAGTACAATAAAATTCACAAAATTATGAACAATGACTATAATATTATTCATAAGGATGCAGAAATATTTTAAAATAAATTCTAATACTGCATCATGACAAAGTGTGAGGTAAAGCAGTTATGTAATAAGGCTGTGTCATGTCCCTGAGCATACAGCATGTTCTCACCAGCTTCCTTCATTTACAAGTCACTTTAAGCATTTTTTTTTTCTAGAAATTTATAAGTGAACTGTATACTGTATGTAGTAAGTAGACTACACATTTTGTATTACAAATTATAGCAAATTTGATTTAATGTTTAGAATATACAACATGACAGGCAAATGAGAAATGACATTCACCCATACCTTGAAGTTACCTTGGAGTTGTTCCGGGGCTTAGCGTCCCCGCGGCCCGGTTGTCGACCAGGCCTCCTCGTTGCTGGACTGGTCAACCAGGCTGTTTGATGCGGGTGCTCGCAGCCTGACGTATGAATCACAGCCTGGTTGATCAGGTATCCTTTGGAGCTGCTTATCCAGTTCTCTCTTGAACACTGTGAGGGGTCTGCCAGTTATGCCCCTTATGTGTAGCGGAAGTGTGCTGAACAGTCTTGGGCCTTTGATGTTGATACAGTTCTCTCTCAGAGTACCTGTTGCACCTCTGCTTTTCAACAGGGGTATTCTGCACATCCTGCCATGCCTTCTGGTCTCATGTGGTATTTCTGTGTGCAGGTTTAGGATCAGCCCCTCCAATATTTTCCACGTATAGACTATTATGTATCTCTCCCGCCTGCGCTCAAGAGAATATAGATTTAGGCTTTTTAGTCGGTCCCAGTAATTTAGATGTTTTACTGAATGGATTTTGGCAGTAAAGGATCTCTGCACACTCTCCAGGTCAGCAACTTCTCCAGCTTTGAAAGAGGCTGTCATTGTGCAGCAGTATTCCACTCTAGAGAGCACTAGGATCTTGAAAAGTATCATCATCGGTATAGCATCTCTAGTGTGAAAGGTTCTTGTTATCCAACCTGTCATTTTTCTTGCAGTTGTGACGGCTACTTTATTGTGTTCTTTGAAGGTAAGATCTTCCGACATGAGTACACCCAAATCTTTTACATTGCCTTTCCGTTCTATGTTATGATTTGACTGGGTTTTGTACGTGGTTTCCGTTTTTATATTTTCATTTTTTCCGTAGCGCATGAGCTGGAACTTATCTTCGTTCCATAAGGGCAGAGTTGCCCGGGGATTGGATGGGCAACCTCCATGGGGATTGGATGTCATGGGTACACAACAGTACCCATGTTCATAAGTACTGTAATTTGTTTCACTGCTTTTCACTATCATTCAAAATATGGTTTCACATTGTCGGGAACAGAAAGCTGGTTTATTGAGGCTCCCTCTAGGCCAACTACTAACTACTAACTACTGACGAGGAAGCAACCCACAATAATTGCCTAAATCTCGGGTACCTATTTACTGCTAGGTGAACAAATGCACCAGGTGTCAAGCTACATGCCCAAATGTTTGTCCTGCCATGGGGGGATGAAACACAGGAGCATCCAGTTTGTAAGCTGACTTTACAGCCAGCAGCAACTTAAGCATAACAACATTTGAGCCTTACCCAACAGGCACCAAAATTACTAACAAAATTACCGTTGCCTACGAAAACTTTCTTGAAGATGTTGATGGTGTATATGAGGCCGAGAATTTAACTACCGTACCGAGAAAAGCTTGACAACTCACTATGCCATTAATTAAAGAATTAAATCCTCTTTATGCTTGTTACAGGGCTGGAATAAGTTGACAATTATGACTCTACTAAATATATATATTTTTAAAATGAACATTCCAACTATTACCAAAACTACGATAATCTACCGTATTTGATGCCTCCTTGTGTGTTATCCAGAATGTATCATTTCATTTGAGCTTTATTTTTTAGGATACTGGGGGTAACATTTCACAGGATGCTATGTTAATAGTAATGTTATTTCTTAGAATCTTTCTGCCAACGGCTTTGCAATATATAAAGTGGAACAAATATATCTTGTTGGTTAAGCTCTTTTGCTCTTCATAATACAAAGTTGGCTATACTCCCAATACCGTAGACTAGATAGTAATTTAAACCAAATTTTGTAAGTTCAATACTGGATGCTTGATGAGCAATATATACCAACTAACCCAGCTTTACTGCCATACACAACATATCAAGAGGAAATAGGAAGCTTTATATCTACAGGTGGGATGAGGTAATGCCTCGTCCCACTCACTCTTCGAGATGATTTGCCTAATGGCTGGCAGGTTGAGAGACGTTATCTTCGACATGGTGGGTAATGACATTCTGAGCCTCATTCCCATGACCTGAGGCAGTGAAGGCTTGAGGCTCTTGAGGTGGATGAGGACCTGAGGCAACTTGCTGGGCTTGTTCAGATTGTGTGACCTGGAGACACTGGCCCTTCACAGGTACAAATTCATGTGTAACACAAGAACCAGGAAGGCACAAGTAGAAGATAAAAAGTTAGAAAACATTAGGCTTTGTAAATTATTGAAAAATTTAAATAAGACTGCTTTACCAAAGAATGCATACCAAAATGTATGTATGTAATATATGTTTGTATGCATGTATGTACCGTATATGCTTTTCTCCGAGGCTATGGATTCCCTTTTTCCAGAGGGAAACTTTCCCTCCTATAGTATGAAAAATATATACTGTACTGCACTGGTATATTTTTTTTTTTACATGCAGCAGGGCAGCCATGAAGACAAAATATTGAAATTCAAAGATAAATGTAGCAATTCAAACCTGATACTCCCAATTTGAATTATATATAATTCAAAGATTTTATGCTACACATTTCCCAGAACAACCACAACTGATTCATTGTTCCTCCATAAAAAAAAAAATATATAAAAGCTGAAATATTATTAAAAACCCTGATTAAGCAAAGTATTGTGCAATAACCTAAGACCATAATATTGTACATGATGCTCACTGAATAATAGTGTACAATGTGATATTGGCAGATCTTTGGGTAATGCTTAGTAGAAAGTGCTCTTTCTACTAAGGACTTCTTGCTATAGAAGTTACAGTTTCAAGAATTCTTCTTACTATTTTGTACGTAATGATCATATTACTTCTTTTATTGCAATCGCAATAGCTATGGTATATTTAACACCTCTAGCTTCTGCAGACGATGAGTTATAATAACGTGGGTGAAGATATGATGACTAAACATCAGAAAGAAGAAACAAGGATGTTTTGGTCCAACTTGCACCATTATCAAGTCATGTTACAGAAGAGAGAAAGGTACAGGCAAATATATTAGGTAAGAGAGTGAGAAGAGAGGTGAGGAGCAGGTAAGAATAAAGTAATAAGAAGAATGTAAGAATAAGTGGAAGGTAAGAATAAAAGTTAAGCTAAAAATAAGAGGAAAGGCAAGAATATGAGTAAAGGTACGAATAAGAAACAGGGTCAAAGTTTAAGTCAGATCACGTTTGCTAAGAAGGTTGGAGCAGTTGAGTATATACTGTGAAAGGGAAGAGTCAACAGCAACAAAGCCAGGACTAAGGGTCATGTTGTGTAGGTTGTGTATCAGAGCAGATTCAGCCAGAAGGCATTTATGAAGAGTAGAGGCAGGAAAGATTATTTTAGAAGAAGACCAATCTATAGGATGATTAGTCTCTTACATGACAGAAGAGAACATTGTTTGTGTCTGCAGACTTAACACTTCTTTTATTAAGTGAACATTTTGACATCATATTTAAAATTTATAAAAAATAACTGAGAAAATGTGAAATGATTTAAAAAATTTAAGCATCACTAAGCAGGACCCACCAAATGTGCTAGATTTATGTTCAGCAATGTGAGGTGAGGACCAAGATCTATTTATTATAAATGCACTTTTGGTTTTGCATCTAATCCCTAGACAACTGTGAACATTTTAGCACTAATTTTATAGTTACTGTATAACCGAACAAATAAGGAAACTTAAGGTAAATGGTTGTAAACATTTTTCCCATCGCTGTGTGGCCCGCAAGCCACCAGCAAGCCCATTGACAGTCCAAAACATACTAAAAGATTAATTTGTCCCTTCTTTTTTCTCACTGTGTCAGCCAAGCTGGTAACTTCCTTGTCTTTCTCAGTACATATCCTTGTAAAACGTTAGTCATATTTTTAAGATCTTCAATTTCTTTTTAAAAATAAGAAATTTTCATTCCTGAAGTTTCAACAAATCCTCAACTTTTACTAACCTGCTCAGGAAACTTTTCATTATTTCTTCCTCAGTGAAACTTTTGACATTTTCCTGTTGTTGTGTTGTTCTTCCTCATGGCTGTTGCCATCTTTGCTAGTCAATGGTTTTGTTTTAAATATCAAATTTACTAATACAAATTTTTCACTCCCTCTTGCATATTTTTTATCCCTTATTTTTCAAATTCCCTGTACCTTCATGTTTTCTGAGACTCCACTCACAGTCATCAACCTATTCTACACTACCTGTACAGTACTTAGGCAATCCAACTTTTCTGGGGCTCCTAAATATAGCAGCAGGCTGGCTGGCTGTGTATGTGTAATTACCTAAGTGTAGTTACAGGATTATAGCTACGCTCATGGTGTCCCGTCTTCCCAGTACGCTTTGTCATACTACATAACGCTTTGAAACTATTGACGGTTTTAGCCTCCACCACTTTCTCACCTAACTTGTTCCAACCATCTACCACTCTATATGCGAAAGTGAAATTTCTTGTATTTTTTTGGCAGCTTTGTTTAGTTAGTTTAAATCCATGACCTCTTGTTCTTTAAGTTCCAAGTCTTGGAAATTCTTCTCTATCAATTGTATTGATTTCCATTACTATTTTGTACACAGTGATCATAGCACCTCTTTCTTCTATCTTCTAATTTTGGCATATTTAATGCCTCTAACCTCTCTTTGTAGCTCTTACTCTTCAGTTCAGGAGCCATTTAGTTGCATGTCGTTGCACCTTTTCGAGTTTGTTGATGTGCTTCTTAAGATATGGGCACCATACAACTGCTGCATATTCCAGCTATGGTCTAACAAAATGTCATGAACAATTTCTTTATTATTTCACCATCCATGTATTTAAAAGCAATTCTGAAATTAGAAAGTGTAGCATAGTCTCCTAGCACGATGTTCTTTATGTCCTCAGGTGATAGCTTTCTATCTAAAACAACCTCGGGCTGGGCTTGGGGAGTAGAAGAACTCCCAGAACCCTATCACGCAGGTGTCATCAAGCAAGTAAACCCCTAATTCTCCTTCTTTATCAGAATTTTTTACAAATTTTCCACATAATTTGTAGGTTGTGTGAGATCTATGATCTTCTATTCCACATTCCATAACATAGCATTTATTCATAATAAATTTTATTTGACAAATGGTGCTTCATACACTTTTTTTGTCCAGGTCTCCTTGAAGGGCATGACAATTGTCCAAGTTTCTTATCTTTCCTAGTATTTTAGCATCATCAGCAACATGTTCATATAATTCTATAATCCATCTGGTTGGTCGTTTAATTAGACAACGAGCATTACCATTGCAAGAACTGAATCCTGTGGATCTTCGCTCATGACATTTCTCCAGTCCGATACATTGCCTCTAATTACTGCCCTCATTTTTCTGTCAGAAAATGTTTCATCCATGTTAGAAGTGTCCCTGTCACTCCTGCAGTATGTTCCAGTTTCCAAAACAACCTTTTATTTGGAACTCTGTCGAAAGCCTTTTTTAGGTCCAGATAGATGCAGTCAACCCAACCATCTCCTTCCTATAAAATCTCTGTGGCTATCATAAAAACAGTAAATTCATTACACAAGATCTTCCAGATTGAAAACCAAATTGTCTGTTATTACATAATTTTTCTCCGGGTGTTCTGCCTATTTAATTTTAATTATTTTTACCAATACTTTGACTTACATGTGTCAATTTTACAGGTCTATAATTGAGGGGGGGGGGGGCCTTCCCAGGTGCCACTTTTGTAGATTGGAATGTTAGCCTTTTTCCACACATCTGCTAGGACTCCTGTACAGTACATAGAGATTCCTGAAAAATCAGTTGAAGTGGAATGCTGAACTCAGGTGCACATTCTCTCAGAACCCACGGTAAAACTTAGTCTGGGCCAACTGCTTTGTTCTTACTTAGCTTTTTGAAAATTTTATCCACTTCATCTCTAGACACCTCTATGAGCACTATGCTGTTCTCTGGAATTCTAAATGTGTCTCGTTCTCTGAAGATTTCATTTTGCACAAACACACTTTTGAACTGTTCGTTTAATGTTTCACACCTTTCCTTTTCATTTTCTGTGAATCTGTTTCCCATTTTCAATCTCGAATATTACCCTTTACTTGCAATTTGCTTTTGTGCATGTGTGTATGTTAGTTTTAGTGTTATTGATGAATTAATCTGTTTTTGTATGTTGGGATTATATTTATACATTTGCCAAATAAGCTTTACTAAATTACCTTGGGAGTGTCGATTTGTGAGTTAACATAGGAGACGCGAACCTGGTCATCGATGTAGCCTCCAGAATCTGAGCCTGCATATCCACGATCAGACCCCAGAACTTTTGGTCTGTTAAGAGTTCGTCGCTGCCATACCACGAAGCCCCCAACACCTGTTAAAGTGAAAATCAAGTTTTTATTCCTTGAATGCTGCAGTGACAGCAATAGACAAAAGACAAGTTAAAGAACATTTAGCTTAGTTTATTATTGGTTTCATACAAGTCTAGTGACCGATGACAGAAGGGTTACAAAATTTAGTAATATCCAAGGAAACATAGTTAAATAGCACAGAATAAAACTTTGCATGAAACAAGGAGAAATCTAGACATAAGTGTGGGTACACCTCACTCTACAATTCACCTAATCGTAGGAAGTGCCGGAGGATAGGGTGAGGTGATTGTTGCTTGACTCTGGCTTCTAGTTGTCTGCCAGGTCTTCCATCTTCCCTCTGGATCAATGGAGGACCATCGAACAGTCAGAAAACAATCACCTCACCCTATCCTTCGGTGCTCTCTACAATTCGGAGGGTTAGGTGAATCGTATAGTGAGGTGTACCCCCACTTATGTATAGATTTCTCCTTGTAAGCTCAGTATACCTGTGTCAGTTGGGCAGAGTATTCCTGAAGGTGTCACATAGCTGATGAAATGCTGAACAATAAAAATGGAAAGCTTAAGCAATCTAGTGTTTCTTCACCCTCCAGATGGTAGAAGATTATATTATATATATAAATATATATATACACACAAACACACATACATAGGGTCCCTCCTAGGCCTTCTACTGACCTCCAGGCTGCAACCAAGAACAGTTATCTTACTTCCGGGTAACTATTTTACTGCTAAGTGAACACAGATATTAGGTGAACAAAAATGTACCCAACTGTTTCTGTCCTAGCTGTTGACTGAATTCAGGTTTCTTGGTTGTGAATTGTGCTGTTAGTAATAAAGTTCTAGGGTAAAATACTTACCGAGTATAACAACCAGGGAAAGAAGAACCCCGAAGACGATACCGACGATACAGCCGGGTGTGAGGGAGTCGGGGGCCAGGGCACTGACTTGCTCCTGCTGGGGGGGTAAGGCCCACGAGGTGCCGGAGTCGACCTCTAGCATGTGGTCCCCGGCAGCCAGGTCTCTGGAGTCGTCTTCCCCCACCTTACCACTGTCATGTACCATCATACCCACACACAAAACAAAAACGTTAATTTATTTATCATTCATTCTCAGCTGCCATTACTGGCATCCATTATATTTATTATATATTTTGTTTATGTTTGGTTACATTAATACAGTGTAATATTGTCCAAAATGTGAAATATCTTGTATATATCTCAAAAAAAAAAAAAAAAAAAAAAAAAAATGAATATGAATAACAAAAAAAATGTTATTCAAAACTATTTAAGTGTACCCTTTAATTTCATTTACAGGAAACCAAATTCTTCAGACAGTTTCTGAGAAAACACATTCAGCGTGTACTTTTTATATTTTAAACCAATAATTAATAATTTAATAAAGTTATAACTTGAGAATAATCTCTGTTTAGGACAGAGGTTCACTTGCCAGTTAACTAGTTAACTGGAGTTACAGTTCAGTAACTGCTAGTTCCAGTTAACTAGTTAACTGGAACTGTAATGTGCTTTCAGACCATCACAAATATCTAGATGATATCCAGGTGGTTTAATGGGAAGGTTGATTGTTCGTGGTAATGGATTTGCCGAGGACGGACTCGTACAGTATAACAACATTTTACTCTTATTTACTTTAGAACAGGTTAGGTTGAGATAGGTTATAATTAATAATTCATTGTGTTAGGGGACAGGCAGCTGAAGTGTATTTATTCACGATAGGCATACATCAAGGTCCCTTCAAGGTCTAATTACTGACCCTCCACAGGATGCAACCCCACAACAAGTGGACTAATTCCTGGGTACCTATTTACTGCTCGGTGAACATGCACATTACATGATAGGAAGTGCGCCCAATCCCCGGGATTCAAACCAGGAATTTTCGATTGATTGGTCGAGAACAAACCCGATTGTGCTACAAGGACCTTAATATAGGTTAATAGGGATAGGTTATAGGTTAGATAGGTTAATCTATGGTTAGCATAGATTAAGATAAGTTAGGTTTGGATAGGTTAGGACAGGTTAGGTTGGGATAGCATAGGATAGGTTTGGTTCAATTCTCGAAAAGCAATGACGTAGGGGGGTATATACTTTTCTAGGGTGTTAGACCCTATTTGTACTATGTTGATGAACTGAAGCTAGATCCTTAGCACCTAATAAATGGGTAAAAATGACCCTGTTAACACTGATAAATTAGCAAAATGACAAGAAAACCGAAACATAAGCAATTGATAAAGCGGTGCTCAGCTAAGAAGAACGGACTCGAGGTGCACTGTGAACGTATTGTAGGACTATACTGCCACAGTGTGGCAATATACAGACCTGCAATACGTGCATGGTGTGACAGTATTCAGGCCTACAATGAGTACATAGTGTGGCAGTATTCAGGCCTACAATGAGTACATAGTGTGGCGGTATTCAGGCCTACAATGAGTACATAGTGTGGCAGTATTCAGGCCTACAATGAGTACATAGTGTGGCAGTATTCAGGCCTACAATGAGTACATAGTGTGGCGGTATTCAGGCCTACAATGAGTACATAGTGTGGCAGTATTCAGGCCTACAATGAGTACATAGTGTGGCGGTATTCAGGCCTACAATGAGTACATAGTGTGGCAGTATTCAGGCCTACAATGAGTACATAGTGTGGCAGTATTCAGGCCTACAATGAGTACATAGTGTGGCAGTATTCAGGCCTACAATGAGTACATAGTGTGGCAGTATTCAGGCCTACAAAACGTGCACGGTACAACAAATACAAATATTTATTCAGGTAAAGTACATACATACAAGGTAAGATACAAAAGTTGGTGGATTTACAGATAGAGCTAGTACATACAATGCCTAAAGCCACTATTACGCAAAGCGTTTCGGGCAGGAAAAACACTAAGACTAAAATTTAATACTAATTGAGATTAAAGTATAAATTGTGTTGAGAAAAAATTAAAAAAAAAATGAAAAAAATGGGGGGGGGGAACATGGCAGAAAAAAAGCATAAATACAAGTTGGTCAACAAACAGCATTGTTTAAAATAGAAGACATGGGTTGACATTTTGGCGGTGAGGTAGGTTACATGGAGTTAATTAGGTAGTACTTAGTTTTTATCTTAAACTGGTTGGGAGAGGTACAGTCTTTAACATATTGGGAAGGTCATTCCACATTCTGGGTCCCTTGATTTGTAAAGCATTTCTAGTTTGACTAAGTCGTACACTTGGAATATCAAATAGGTATTTGTTTCTGGTGTGGTGCTCATGGGATCTGTTACAACCTTCTAGGAAGCTTTTAAGGTCAGGATTGACATTACAGTTCAGCGTTTTATATATATATATATATATATAAAATACACATGAGAGGATGTGCAGGGACTTAATATCTAACATATTCAGAGATTTGAGTAAGGGTACCGAATGATGTCTGGGGCCAGAGTTAGATATTGTTCCTAATAGCAGCTTTGTGTTGAGTAATTAGAGGACGTAAATGATTTTGGGTAGTAGAATCCCAAGCACAAGTACCATAGTTGAGATAAGGATAGATGAGAGAATAATAGTGTCACCAGGGCAGGGCGAGGTACATAATATCTGATCTTAGAAAGAATGCCAACAGTTTTTGAAACTTTTTTTGATATATTGCATGGTATGGGAATATATAGGCCTACAAGACGTTCACAGTGCACACCCTATATCTTGAATGGGGGAGGAATTTCTCCCTCATTCACATTCTTAATTCCTCACCTCATTCATTGGTTAACTCATCCACACACACTCATTCGCACACACCCACACAGCCGGTGGGTGCCGGTGGCCGAGCGGACAGCACGCTGGATACGTGATCCTGTGGTCCCGGATTCGATCCCGGACGCCGGCGAGAAACAATGGGCAGAGTTTCTTTCACCCTATGCCCCTGTTACCTAGCAGTAAATAGGTACATGGGAGTTAGTCAGCTGTCACGGGCTGCTTCCTGGTGTGTGTGTGTGTGTGTGTGTGTGTGTAATTACCTAAGTGTAGTTACAGGATGAGAGCTACGCTCGTGGTGTCCCGTCTTCCCAGCACTCTTTGTCATATAACGCTTTGAAACTACTGACGGTCTTGGCCTCCACCACCTTCTCACTTAACTTGCTCCAACCGTCTACCACTCTAACACACTACTGTGTGTGGGGGGGGGGGGGGTGTGATGTGGTGTGGTGTGGAAAAAAAGTAGTAGTTGAAACAGTTGATTGACAGTTGAAAGGCGGGCCGAAAGAGCAAAGCTCAATCCCCGCAAGCACAACTAGGTGAATACACACTCATTCACACACACACACACACACGCCCATACAACACACACCCAACAGGGGCATCGCGGCTGAGTGGACAGCGCTTGGGGTCGTAGTTTTAAGGGCCCGTGTTCGATTCCCGGCGGGGGCGGAAACTGATTGGCAGTTTCTTTCACCCTGATGGCCCTGTTCACCTAGCAGTAAATAGGCACCTGGGAGTTAGACATCTGCTACGGGCTGCTTCCTGGGAATGTTTGTGTGCGCGCGTGTACGCCTGTGTAGTAGAGAAATATATGTAGTGGACATCAAAGAGGAAAAATAGATTGGTTAGAAAGGCGGGGTCCAAGAGCTAATAGCTTGATTCTGCAAGCACAAATAGTAAATACACACACTCACATACGCACACAGGCACGCACAAACTAGCTAAACACAGATGCCGAAGAAATATAAGAAAATTCACCTTCGCAAATAGAGTGGTAGACGGTTGGAACAAGTTAAGTGAGAAGGTGGTGGAGGCCAAGACCGTCAGTAGTTTCGAAGCGTTATATGACAAAGAGTGCTGGGAAGACGGGACACCACGAGCGTAGCTCTCATCCTGTAACTACACTTAGGTAATTACACTTAGGTAATTACACACATTAAGGGGCCTGGTAGCCTGGTGGATAGCGCGCAAGACTCGTAATTCTGTGGCGCAGGTTCGATTTCCGCACCAGGCAGAAATAAATGGGCAGTTTCACCCTGAATGCCCCTGTTACCTAGCAGTAAATAGATACCTGGGAGTTAGTCAGCTGTCACGGACTGCTTCCTGGTGTGTGTGTGTGTGTGTGTGTGTGTACTCACCTATTTGTACTCACCTATTTGTGCTTGCGGGGGTTGAGCTTTGGCTCTTTGGTACCGCCTCTCAACTGTCAACCAACTAGCGCGCTGTGTGTGTGTGTGTGTGTGTACTCACCTAGTTGTACTCACCTAGTTGTGTTTGCGGGGGTTGAGCTCTGGCTCTTTGGTCCCGCCTCTCAACCGTCAATCAACAGGTGTACAGATTCCTGAGCCTATTGGGCTCTATCATATCTACACTTGAAACTGTGTATGGAATCAGCCTCCACCACATCACTTCCTAATGCATTCCATTTGTCAACCACTCTGACACTAAAAAAGTTCATTCTAATATCTCTGTGGCTCATTTGGGCGCTCAGTTTCCACCTGTGTCCCCTTGTGCGTGTGCCCCTTGTGTTAAATAGCCTGTCTTTATCTACCCTATCAATTCCCTTGAGAATCTTGAATGTAGTGATCATGTCCCCCCTAACTCTTCTGTCTTCCAGCGAAGTGAGGTTCAATTCCCGCAGTCTCTCCTCTCCTCAGCTCAGGTACTAGTCTGGTGGCAAATCTTTGAACCTTTTCCAGTTTAGTCTTATCCTTGGCTAGATATGGACACCATGCTGGGGCTGCATACTCCAGAATTGGCCTGACATATGTGGTATACAAAGTTCTGAATGATTCTTTACACAAATTTCTGAATGCCGTTCGTATGTTGGCCAGCCTGGCATATGCCGCTGATGTTATCCTCTTGATATGTGCTGCAGGAGACAGGTCTGGCGTGATATCAACTCCCAAGTCTTTTTCTTTCTCTGACTCCTGAAGGATTTCCTCTCCCAGATGATACCTTGTATTTGGCCTCCTGCTCCCTACACCTATCTTCATTACATTACATTTGGTTGGGTTGAACTCTAATAACCACTTGTTCGACCATTCCTTCAGTTTGTCTAGGTCTTCTTGAAGCCTCAAACAGTCCTCTTCTGTCTTAATCCTTCTCATAATTTTGGCATCATCCGCAAACATTGAGAGAAATGAATCTATACCCTCCGGGAGATCATTTGCATATATCAGAAACAAGATAGGACCGAGTACAGAGCCCTGTTGGACTCCACTGGTGACTTCACGCCAATCAGAGGTCTCACCCCTCACCGTAACTCTCTGCTTCCTATTGCTTAGGTACTCCCTTATCCACTGGAGCACCTTACCAGCTACACCTGCCTGTCTCTCCAGCTTATGTACCAGTCTCTTATGCGGTACTGTGTCAAAGGCTTTCCGACAATCCAAGAAAATGCAGTCCGCCCAGCCCTCTCTTTCTTGCTTAATCTGTGTCACCTGGTCATAGAATTCTATTAAGCCAGTCAGGCAAGATTTACCCTCCCTGAACCCATGTTGTCGATTTGTCACGAAGTCCCTTCTCTCCAGATGTGCTACCAGGTTACGCTCGCTCACTCATTCACATACACACCTACAGCAATAGTAAAAGCACACGCGGTTCGATTTCCGGCCGATACCGAATGGGAGATGAAGACCTTCACGAAACGGGCAGAGAGAAAGATCTTGGGGTTGATAACACGCCAAACCTGTCTCCTGAAGCCCACATCAAAAGAATAATATTGGCGGCGTATGCGAGGCTGGGTAACGTCAGAACTGCCTTCAGAAACCGATCCTTCAGAACCTTGTGTACCAGATATGTAAGATCACGCCTGGAGTATGCGGTCCCAGCATGGATCCCGTACCTTGTCAAGCACAAGACGAAGCTGCAAAAAGTTCAGAGGTATGCTACTAGACTAGTCCCAGAACTAAGAGGCATGAGTTACGAGGAAAAGGCTGACTGAACTACACTGCACTGCACTTCACGTCGCTGGAAGACAGAAGAGCTCGGGGGAGACATGATCACCACATACGAAATTCTCAGGGGAATTGCCAGCATGGTTTATTTAACACGGGTGGAACACGAACAAGGGAACAAAAATGGAAACTTAGTACCCAAATGAGCCACAGATACATTAGACGGATTTTTTTCAGCGTCAGAGTAGTTAACAGATGGAATGCATTAGGCAGCGATGTGGTGGAGGCTGACTCCATACACAGTTTCAAATGTAGATATGATAGAGCCCAGTAGGCTCAGGAATCTGTACATCAGTTGATTGACAGTTGAGAGGCAGGACCAAAGAGCCAAAGCTCAACCCCCCCGCAAGCACAACTAGTTGAGTACACACACACACTTACTCATTCACACATACTCTCGCTCACTCATTCACACACACGTGCTGTCCCCTTTTGAGTATTGCTTGGTACTCACTTTCCTTTTCAGAGCGGGAGAGATCTCTGAATTAGAGGGAATACAGAGAACATATATGGCACGCATAGAAACGATAAAACATCTAAATTATTGAGACCGTCTCAAAGCTCTCAAAATGTACTCTTTGGAAATGAGACGAGAAAGGCATCAATATATATATATATATATATATATATATATATATATATATATATATATATATATATATATATATATATATACACACACACACACACACCAGAAGATACTGGTGTGTGTGTGTGTGTGTGTGTGTGTGTGTGTGTGTGTGTGTGTGTGTGTGTGTGTGTGTGTGTCATTCACACACTCTGGCCACACTCACTGTGTGTGGGGGGGGGAGGGGAGGTGAAGGGGAGCACTCACAGGGAAGCCCCACCTGCGGTAGGCTGAGAGTAGCGGTGTTGGGTTCGTCATCTACACTGCCTGAGGCAGCGATGGCCACGTGGATATACAGGAAGGTACATGGTGCTGCTTTAATTGTAATGCTTGTTGAGCGAGACGCGTGTGGTACTCACATATAGTGGGTGGTGGGGGGGGGGGGTTTGTTACTCACGTGTTAGGGTGCGTGGGGGGCACCTCGGGTATGGGGTGCTCCTGAGACGGCAGCTCCTCCTTGGTCACATCGAAGTCGGGCAAGTCGCCATTGTTGAGCGGGTCGTTGTAGCTGTCGGTGTACTCCTCGCCGGGGTGTGGTGCGGGGCTCGGGTCTAGTGGAGTGATCGTGGTTACTGTGTCTGGTACTTCTGCAGGTACTGGTTTTGGTTGCCCTTCTGTTTGTCCAACTGGTTCTCCTTGTTCACTATGCCCCACCACAGGTTCGATTTCCGAAGGCGTCTCTGATACTACGTCAGGTTGGGAATCTTCGTTTCCTTCGTCGGATTCTTCAGCAAGAGAGGAGTTGCGTGGAATTTCTGTGGAGATATCGGCGTCTTCTAGTGATGGCTCTTCCACGTGTCCCTCTGTGGACGAGACCTCTGGAGGAGCTTCTGGAGTTGGGGAAGTCATACTCATGATCTCCAACCCACTGCTGGCAAGTTTGGTGCCACTACCGACGTGTGTGCTGGGCTTCTCGGCCTGTGTTATCTCTTCAGAATCTTCACGAGGATCTTCAATGTAAACACGGGATTTGCGAATGGTCTCTGGTGAGAGTCCTTTGGGCGGCAAGACTCTGGTTTCCTCTGGTGCAGTCTCTGCCACACCCTCTGACTCCGGTGTACCTTCGCGGACGATAGCTTCGTCAGCGTCACTTCTCTCCACAACATCAATGTCAGCCAAGCTACCCATCACAAATGTTGGCACTTCCTCTTGAGAACCTTTCTGACCAAGTTCCGCTGACTCCTCACTGTCCAGGTCCCTCACTGGTTCCATGGCTCGCACACTTACTGCGCCCAATTCCTCAGTTCCTGGAGTTTTTACTGTTTCAGCTGTAACTCCTTCAGTATGCTCTTTTATTCCTTCAGTATGCTCCTCTGCTACATCTGCATGCTCTTCTATTTGTTCTTCCACTCCTTTAGCACGTTCTTCTGCTCCTGCATGCTCTTCTGATTCTTCAACATGTTTTTCCGTTGCTTCTGCATACTCTTCCGCCCCTTCAGCATGCTCTTCCGCCCCTTCAGCATGCTCTTCCGCCCCTTCAGCATGCTCTTCCGCAGATTCACTTTTACCTTCTGACGTCTCCTCTACACCTCTGACGTGGCTACGTTTATCTAATAATTCTCCAATTTCCTCGTGTTCCCCCGGTGTATGTCCTTGAGCGCTGCCTGCCCCAGCGTGGTGGTCCACGACCACCTCACCATCGTTATGGTCCCCATGGGCCTCCTCCTCTTGCTGCTCCTGCCCTCTTACACCCGTTGGCACCGCCTTCGCGTGGGTAACATCAGTAGTTTCCTCTGGCACCGTCCCGTCAGAGTGTCGAGTGCCATCCTGGTGTGTGGCAGGCAGAGCGTGCAAGTAATCTGAGTGACCCTGCTCTGTTTCCCCTGACTCCTGATCGTTTCCACCTTAATGGGTGATTGTCGGGTGAGGTAGGCGGGGTCGTAGCTGTTGGGATAGGAGGGTCGTCTTCCGGTAGTTCGCCAGAGGTTGCCTGGGAGGCGGCTGTGGCCTCATTCACCTCTTCACTCACCTCAAATGTCACGTGACGGACCTCGTGAGTGACCTGGACGTGAGTGGCATCATGGGCGGTGAGGGAGGGCAGGTCGCTGGGCAGCGGGGAGCAGGTCACCGCACCCACCACCAGCAGCAGCCTCAACACTGAAACAATATACTGTTATTAGTACACCACGAAACTAACTCATCTTCATCACTCACCAACATCACTCGCCAACAATGATTGTCCCTCAATGTACCATTGATCTGTCACTGCACGTGACGCCATAAGACAATGTATTTATGTAAATGTCATGTTTACATGAGAGGTCTTCACATGCTCGTATCTGCACCACGTTTAGTTACTGGACCTTGAACAATAATAATACATCACCAACCCGTCATCAGGCTGTGCTCCTCCATGTAGCGCCCGACCCCAACCCTTCCTCAAAAGGAGGCACCTGTCATAACGTAAGGTTCTTACGACCAGAGGGAGACACCTGTCATAATGTAAGGTTCTTACGACCAGAGGGAGACACCTGTTATAACGCAAGGTTCTTTCGTTATGACAGGTGACGTTGTTTATAACAATAATAACCTCGCGTTATGTTGTTTCAAGCCTATAAACTGTTAATAAATGTAAACAAAAACCCCATGTTTGCTGAAAGAATTACAGGGTTCGTAAGTGGTTGCATAAATACTTAATGAATCCTGGCCCAGTTTTCATTGTGATTTCTTCAGTGTCTTAAGCAGCCAATAGGACTGGTTGGTACAGCGACGGTCTCTCCTCTTGCAGGATCGGAGTTCAATCCCCAGATGACTGGGGAGTTCCTTCAAACCATCGCCATACACCAGCTCTTATGCTGTCCTCCATAAACCTCTAGAGTGCTATACAGTGTTCCCCTTACCTGCTCTACCGCGTAGTGGCAGATGTGCCGGATCGCAGGTATTGAGTACGTCTAGTGTGAAGGTGTAGAGCAGGGCGGCCGTCACTCTCTGAGGCAGCCCTAACCGTGGTATGGAGGATTTCATACCTTTTGACTTACGAAAGCCTTTTTCATAGGTGTGGGAGCAACGGTACGTGGCGAGGGGCGCACTAGTCCTGAGGGGTTGCTATACCAGCTATGGCGGGCCTGGAGGCTGTGGGGGTGTGACGGGGCCGGGCAGGCAGGGAGGGAGGGAGCCGATCGATGAGTGGGTTGGCGGTTATTTCACTGTGGCCACCACCACCCTGCCACACGCACCCGGTCCTAATTGACACCATCACCACCACCACCACCGGTGACAACACCATCATAGTCAACACTCTCAGTCACAACCGTCACTGACATCATTGCTATCACTGACACCATTATCATTGGCAATGCCGTCACTGATATCATTAGTGATATCACTATCACTATATCAATAGCGTCACTGATACCTATGTCTTGCTATTTTCAAACATTATTGATTATTGACCAACTTGTTTAACTGCTGATATCTGCCATACATAAACTTAAAAAAAATTGTAATCAGTTTATTTAGTTAAAATTCCTTCTGCTGTCCCGTTGCATTTTCTGCTGCTCTCTCCATCATGTAGTTATTATCATTCTCTTTTTCTTTTTTTCCTTTTTACAATTCAATTTATGCTTTTAATCTCAATTAGTATTAAGTTTATTACCCCCCCCCCACCTTGGCCACGGTGCGGGTATTAGTGGCTCCAGGTGTTGCATGCACTATACTTGTATTACCCCCCCCCCCACCTTGGCCACGGTGCGGGTATTAGTGGCTCCAGGTGTTGCATGCACTATACTTGTATTACCCCCCCCCACCTTGGCCACGGTGCGGGTATTAGTGGCTCCAGGTGTTGCATGCACTATACTTGTATTACCCCCCCCCACCTTGGCCACGGTGCGGGTATTAGTGGCTCCAGGTGTTGCATGCACTATACTTGTATTACCCCCCCCCACCTTGGCCACGGTGCGGGTATTAGTGGCTCCAGGTGTTGCATGCACTATACTTGTATTACCCCCCCCCACCTTGGCCACGGTGCGGGTATTAGTGGCTCCAGGTGTTGCATGCACTATACTTGTATTACCCCCCCCCCACCTTGGCCACGGTGCGGGTATTAGTGGCTCCAGGTGTTGCATGCACTATACTTGTATTACCCCCCCCCACCTTGGCCACGGTGCGGGTATTAGTGGCTCCAGGTGCTGCATGCACTATACTTGTATTACCCCCCCCCACCTTGGCCACGGTGCGGGTATTAGTGGCTCCAGGTGTTGCATGCACTATACTTGTATTACCCCCCCCCACCTTGGCCACGGTGCGGGTATTAGTGGCTCCAGGTGTTGCATGCACTATACTTGTATTACCCCCCCCCCCACCTTGGCCACGGTGCGGGTATTAGTGGCTCCAGGTGCTGCATGCACTATACTTGTATTACCCCCCCCCCCACCTTGGCCACGGTGCGGGTATTAGTGGCTCCAGGTGCTGCATGCACTATACTTGTATTACCCCCCCCCCCCCCCCACCTTGGCCACGGTGCGGGTATTAGTGGCTCCAGGTGTTGCATGCACTATACTTGTATTACCCCCCCCCACCTTGGCCACGGTGCGGGTATTAGTGGCTCCAGGTGCTGCATGCACTATACTTGTATTACCCCCCCCCCCCACCTTGGCCACGGTGCGGGTATTAGTGGCTCCAGGTGCTGCATGCACTATACTTGTATTACCCCCCCCACCTTGGCCACGGTGCGGGTATTAGTGGCTCCAGGTGCTGCATGCACTATACTTGTATTACCCCCCCCCCCCCCCACCTTGGCCACGGTGCGGGTATTAGTGGCTCCAGGTGTTGCATGCACTATACTTGCTTTATCTATTAATCCCATATTATGTTTGTAACATTATTTTCAATGTAATACATTTATCTGAATATCTTATCTTATTAACTACAATACACACTGTAATCCCACTAACGTGACTGTAGGGGCGGGTCAGTTACAGCCCCGCTCCTGTGCCAGTAAGTCCACTACGGGCTCACCATAGTCCGTGCTACTTGCAACTTTTTGTTCCCAGGAGCTGAATCTATAACAAGGTGACTAGGGACAGTGATGAGGGTTCGAACCTTTGCGGTGGGTGTTCCCCTCACACGCTTATCCCACGCTCAGAAATCCACCACCTCACGCCCCACGTGTCTCACGACCCACCTGCCTCATATCGCCCTTGCCTCATGTCCCAACTGTTACGTCTTTCCCAGATGTTGAGTCAGTGACGGTGTGTACACTTACAGCTGTGTACACATGTGCCCAGACATACATTATATCAAAATCAAAGTCAAAGCCCTCCAAATGTACTCACTAGAATGAAGACGAGAGAGATATCAAATAATATACACCTGGAAGATACTGGAGGACCAAATCTACACAGTAAAATAACAACGTACTGGAGTGAACGATATGGAAGAAAATGCAGAATAGAACCAGTGAAGAGCAGAGGTGCCGTGGGCACAATCAGAGAACACTGTATAAACATCAGAGGTCCACGGTTGTTCAACGTCCTCCCAGCGAGCATAAGAAATATTGCCGGAACAACCGTGGACATCTTCAAGAGGAACTAGATTTATTCCTCCAAGGAGTGCCGGACCAACCGGGCTGTGGTGGGTATGAGGGCCTGTGGGCCGCTCCAAGCAACAGCCTGGTGGACCAACCTCACAAGTCAAGTCTGGCCTCGGGCCGGGCTTGGGTAGTAGAAGAACTCCCAGAACCCCATCAACCAGGTCCAGGTATATATATATATATATATTAGTATATTTTGGTAGCAGTCTTTCCTGTAGACATATATTATTAAATATGACCGAAAAAGTAAGATTAATAATTCTAACACGAATTTTCTCGATCTTTCTTACGTTTCTTTTCACTGTTGATGGTAATTCAAAGATCAATTCTCCAAAATTAATTTTTATTTCTAGTCTGACGCGAGACTTGAGAGCGTTTCGTAAAACTTATTACATTTTCAAAGACTTTAGTTTACAAACACACAACTGAAACTGAATAGAGCTTACACATCTTCGATTTTATATCTACATTTGGGTGAGGTGGATGAGGTGAAAACAAACTTTCAACAATGGGTATTGAATGGGTATTAAATTCAAACACAAGACAGAACACGAAACAATGGGTATTGAATGGAAGTAATTGTAGAAAGCCTATTGGTCCATATTTCTTGATGCTTCTATATTGGAGCGGAGTCTTGAAGTGGGTAGAATATAGTTGTGCATTAATTGGCTGTTGATTGCTGGTGTTGACTTCTTGATGTGTAGTGCCTCGCAGACGTCGAGCCGCCTGCTATCGCTGTATCTATCGATGATTTCTGTGTTGTTTGCTAAGATTTCTCTGGTGATGGTTTGGTTGTGGGAAGAGGCTATATGTTCCTTAATGGAGCCCTGTTGCTTATGCATCGTTAAACGCCTGGAAAGAGATGTTGTTGTCTTGCCTATATACTGAGTTTTTTGAGGCTTACAATCCCCAAGAGGGCATTTGAAGGCATAGGCGACGTTGGTCTCTTTTAAAACGTTCTGCTTTGTTTCTGGAGAGTTTCTCATGAGTAGGCTGGCCGTTTTTTTGGTTTTATAGTAAATTGTCAGTTGTATCTTCTGATTTTTGTCTGTAGGGATAACGTTTCTACTGACAATATCTTTCAGGACCCTTTCTTCCGTTTTATGGGCTGTGGAAAAGAAGTTCCTGTAAAATAGTCTAATAGGGGGTATAGGTGTTGTGTTAGTTGTCTCTTCAGAGGTTGCATGGCGTTTCACTTTCCTTCTTATGATGTCTTCCACGAAACCATTGGAGAAGCCGTTGTTGACTAGGACCTGCCTTACCCTACAGAGTTCTTCGTCGACTTGCTTCCATTCTGAGCTGTGGCTGAGGGCACGGTCGACATAAGCGTTAACAACACTCCTCTTCTACCTGTCCGGGCAGTCACTGTTGGCATTCAGGCACATTCCTATGTTTGTTTCCTAAGTGTAGACTGCAGTGTGGAAAACTCCGCTCCTTTCCATGACTGTTACATCTAGAAAGGGCAGCTTCCCATCCTTTTCCATCTCGTAAGTGAAACGCAACACAGAATTCTGCTCAAATGCCTCCTTCAGCTCCTGCAGATGTCTGACATCAGGTACCTGTGTAAAAATGTCGTCAACATACCTGCAGTATATGGCCGGTTTCAAGTTCATGTCGACTAAGACTTTTTGCTCGATGGTACCCATGTAGAAGTTTGCAAACAGGACACCTAGAGGACACCTTGTATAAGCAAGTAGATGGGGTCGCCATGGGTTCTCCCCATGGCGACCCATGAAAGAGCATTAGAGGTCCCACACTATCTCATTGCCTGGGAGAGGATTGGAGTTCTGGTTGGTTAAATACCCCAGAATTCCTACCTCTCTTAATGGCTTTGAAGTATGGTGTAGTGGATACAGCATGCAACTGCCACCTTGTTGGCCAGTGTTCGAGTCCCCTGGTGGGTTGAGTGTCTAAAAAGTTATAAACTTCAGCTACTGGAATAGGGTAGTCTGTGTATATATATATATATATATATATATATATATATATATATATATATATATATATATATATATATATATATATATATATATATATATATATATATGTGTGTGTGTGTGTATATCACGAAAATAAACACGTGATTAAGAATGTGACAATGTCAGACCACGGAGGAAAAATGAAACAGGAATTTAAGGAAATTCCTGTTTCATTTTTCCTCCGTGGTCTGACATTGTCATATATATATATATATATATATATATATATATATATATATATATATATATATATATATATATATATATATATATATATATATATATATATATGCAACAATGATCACAAAAACACTGATCCAAGTATGCAGAATAACCACATATGAAAAATAGAAAATGCTTAACGCGTTTTCGGCTAATTCGCCTTCATCAGAGCAAAGTAGAATGAAGATAAGATTGCTGATCAGACCTTTATATCCGCCTGGGCAGATCACCTGACCACCAAAAATAAGTGGAGGAAAGGAATTATAAGAAAGAAGGTAACTGCAGAAGGCCTATTGGCCCATACAAGGCAGCTCCTATTAATATCTCCAAGTGCCATACGTGTTTAAATGATTGCTATATTGTTTTGACGTGCTATATTGAGGCTTAAATAGGGATCCAACTTGTACATACCGGGGCTCACATTAAGGCTGTTGTTACAATGTTTGATCAGAGCAGACTCGATCACGTTTCGTTCAACAAAATCCTTACTTTTAACAATACATTTTGCCCCTGTGAAGTCGATAGAATGATTACATAAACTGGAATGTAAATACAATGCACTGGATTGCTGGGCTGTACGAATAGCATATGAATGCTGTTTTAAACGCGAGGAAAGAGATTTACCTGTCTGGCCGATGTAAACACATGCACACTCATTACAATGGATGGAATACACACAACCTGCTACAGACGAGGGCGAGTTCTTAATTAACATGGACTAATAGGCCTTCTGCAGTTACCTTCTTTCTTATAATTCCTTTCCTCCACTTATTTTTGGTGTTCAGGTGATCTGCCCAGGCGGATATAAAGGTCTGATCAGCAATCTTATCTTCATTCTACTTTGCTCTGATGAAGGCGAATTAGCCGAAAACGCGTTAAGCATTTTCTATTTTTCATATGTGGTTATTCTGCATAATATATATATATATATATATATATATATATATATATATATATATATATATATATATATATATATATATATATATATAGCCAGACGTACATGTACACATGTAGGTAGAGAAGCTTCACTACACAGCCAACAAAACTCACACTCCTGAACCCCTCTATAGCCAAAGACTATGGTGGAAACGAGGAACTTGAACAAATCACAGGATACAGGGACACAATCACCCACTCATAGAAGGAAAGCAACATGTAAAGGACCTGGGAATTATGATGTCTGACCACCTGACATTCAGTGAACATAACCGAGCTAATATAACGGCGGCCAGGAAAATGATAGGATGGTTTATGAAAACGTTCAAATACAGGGACCTCACAGCAATGCTAATAATATTTAATTCACTGGTGCTGTCCCGTGTCGAGTACTGCTCAGTACTCACTTTCCCTTTCAGAGCGGGAGAGATCTCTTAATTAGAAGGAATTAAGAGAACATACGGCACGCATAGAAACGATAAAACATCTCAATTATTGGGAACGTCTCAAAGCTCTCAAAATGTACTCTTTGGAAAGGAGACAAGAAAGCTATCAAATAATATATATATATGGAAGATACTGGAGGGACCGGTCCAAAATTTGCACAGTAAAATAACAACATACTGGAGTGAAAGATACGAAAGAAATAAAGATTAGAACCAGTGAGTAGAGGTGCCATAGACACAATCAGAAAACACTGTCTTTACGAGTCATAATACGAGTCATAAATACTCATACTCCGCCCAAGTAAAACAGAAACAAACAGCACTTAGTGGGCCAGCCAGAGGCTTAGGCCCCGCGCAGTAATATCCCTGCAAAACAAAATGATGATGTTGACGGGCTGCAGGCCAGCCACAACCCGGCTTTACAACAGTGACGTCCCACAACTCCGTCTTCACAACCAGCGACCCTATATTGTCTGAGTGTTTCTACACCTTAAACCACAAACCTTCCTGAAATATAATATTAAATTAATAAGAAAAACTCCTAAGATTGAAAGGTGAGTGAAGCAGTAAGGAAGTGAGTCATGAGGTTTAGTACCGATGAGTCACTCTCCGGTCTGCGGCAGTTACTCAACCCTCGGGGGTGAGTAACCAACTCCTTCCCTCACCTCGTCTCCGAATCTTCTAAAAAAAAGGAAAAAACATTTTTACGGTGTCTACAAATCCGTTAAAATTGCGACGTATGTATTATAGATTAGAGCACAATGATATTGACATCCTTTGGTTCGTATGCTCTGGTTAGTTTAGTTTAGTTCATTTATTATGCACCCCATACCCCATCTTGTGGGCGGTAGTGGGAAGGGTTACAGAGGCACAGTACAATCTGGTAAAGCACAATAGTTACATTTTTTACGTATGTGTTGGGCACAACATTTGTCTAGCGCAGAATGTGTTACTGGAGTAACACATTCTCCTGGACTCATCTGGCAGCCCGCCCTCATAAACAAAGACCAACGTCCACTATACAACCACTAAACCCGCTGTTTATGAATAAAAACGGTTTACACATGCAACCCGTCCTCGACTCGTGTCCATTCCATCCAGCGGTCGACCCCACAGACGCATTCATAAATTTTAACATACTGTTCATTCAAAACGGGAATTTTCTCAAATATAAATTAATATTATGATATATTAGCATTTTGTGCATATATAGGCATAGGTTAGGTTAGGTTAGGTGGTTGGGTTCTGTTGGCGATTATTTGTATTTGTAGTACGTGGGTGAAGCATTTATAGCGTTGTGATTCGAACAAAATTCGTCAGTGAAGCACTTGTTCCGGATATGTTCGAACGTCAGCAGTTGTGAGTCGTGTGTAAACCGCTTTTCATTCATAAACAGGGGGTTTGGCGGGTGCAAGGAATCACTTTTGGATCTTTGTTTGGAGGACGGGCTGTTTACAGCGTTGTGGTTCGAACAAAAGTCGTCAGTGAAGCACTTGTTCCGGAAGTGTTCGAACGTCAGCAGTTGTGAATCGTGTGTAAACCGCTTTTCATTCATAAACAGGGGGTTTGGCGGGATGCATGGAATCACTTTTGGGTCTTTGTTTGGAGACACGACTCACAACTGATGGCGTTCGAACACGTGCCTCGTTGACTTTTGTTTGAACCACAACGCTGTAAATGCTTCACCCACGTACTACAAATACATATAATCGCCAACAGAACCTAAACACCTAACCTATGCCTATATATATACAAAATATGCAAATATATCATAATATTAATTTATATTTGAGAAAATTCCCGTTTTGAATGAACAGTATGTAAAAATTTATGAATGCGTCTTTTCATTCAATTCATTCATAAACAGAGGGATTGGCGGCGGCATTAACGAGCATTTGGCCTTTGTTTCTGAGGGCGGGGCACAAATCAGCAGTTTCCATAAACAAAAGCAAAATGCTCGTTAATCCAGCCGAAAAAATTCCTTGCCATTCTTTTTTCTTTTATTTATTTATATATATACAAGAAGGTACATTAGGTTTGTGAGAGAACATAACATGATGTGTTTACATTCTTGTAAAGCCACTAGTACTTAGTGTACTAAGTACTAGTGGCTTACACTAGTACTAGTGTACTAGTACAAGTACACTAAGATACTAGTATTATATTCTTAGAATAGGGTAAGGCATTCGAGTTGTTTTGCGCTTTGTTTTCTTTGCCTATAGAGGCAACACTTGTTCCAATTTACATATTTTTAAATGTTCTCTTACTAACATGTGACTTACACATGTTTCTAGTGTTACTGTCATTATTTGGTCCAAGCCTTGCCCAAGCTTATGGTCAGCGTCTATCCTTACACCACGCCCTCGGGCTATGCTTGTCCCAGCTGCCACCCACCCTAAAGATCGCTTCATAACCATTAACGTATGTGACAAAAAACAGCCTTTTCCTAGATATGAATTATTTGAATGTGTAATAAAATTTTGGGTATATTTAGATTGTATTTTAGTTCTTTTGGCAATTCTTTATAGTTACAATGTCTTGTAATAGTGGTGCCATTTCAACGCATCTGACCACTCAAGATACAAGTGAAAAATACACTCAAGATACATGTGTATAACATTTGACTTAATGTTATACAGATTTTATTGGTTCTTGTGATGAATGCCACACTTGGGTAAGTTCACTTAACAACATGTCATACAGAGATGAGTATTATTATGGTGGGCTGGCCAGACCTCACTTATAATGTTGTCCTATTAACTGAGAGTCTAAATGGTTGGTGCACCATAAGTGTGGTGCGCCATAAGTGTGGTGCGCCATAAGTGTGGTGCGCCATAAGTGTGGTGCACCATAAGTGTGGTGCACCATAAGTGTGGTGCACCATAAGTGTGGTGCGCCATAAGTGTGGTGCACCATAAGTGTGGTGCACCATAAGTGTGGTGCACCATAAGTGTGGTGCACCATAAGTGTGGTGCACCATAAGTGTGGTGCACCATAAGTGTGGTATAAGGTGGATGGGGTTGCAGCTCCTCCCCTCCCCCCCTAACTCCTGTACTACCACCACCCCTGCCCTCTTTTACCCCCAGTATTACCACCTCTTACCACAACTACCAAATTAATAATGGCACTGTTTAAGCCACTAGTGCTAGCTAGAATGGAATTATTGCACACTAACAGCACTATTCAAAGCTTGAACAGTTGGAGGCCTGTTGAACCTGTGCCACCTTTGGTGTGAGAAGTTGCTGGCCTCCCTTGTGCACGCTCAATAACATCGTGCACAAGGGTGACGTGACTCAAGTATATACATGGATGAAAAGGTATAACAAAAGGGACAATAAGATTTTAAACATCATAAAACATAGCTCGAAGTATTGGACATAAATTAGATAAGTTTAGATGTAGGAAAGAGCTGGGTATATATATTGGAAACAGTTGTCGATTAATGGAACACATTACCTGGTAACATAATGGACATGGGATCGCTGGATTGTTTCAAGTGTAGGTTAGACATATATATATAAATGAGTTTAGATGAATACAAATAGAAGCTGTTGCATATGGGCCAAAAGGCTTTTTTTTTTGTTTCATTAATGCTTATGTTATAATCCATTCAATAAAACACCTATGTTTGGATTGTTTAAAATCTCTTATTCTGTGTTTTCTCGAGAGCAGAGAGTTTTTTTTAGTTTAGTTCATTTATTATGCACCCCATACCCATCTTGTGGGCGGTAGTGGAAAAGGTTACAGAGGCACATAATGGAGAAAGATAACAATTGACACTAAGGGCAATATTAGAGGGACTGGTTCTAAATCTGCACACGGAGATAACTCCTTACAAGACCAGGAGGCAAGTCAGGGCGTGCAAAATAGACACGCTCAAAAGTACAGACAATTCTATCAACATTAAGGCTCCAAGATTTTTTTTTTTTTTTTTTTTTTTTGGGGGGGGGGGTTATTCAGGAGGATAAAGGAACATACGACTGGTGACTGTCAGCAGGCTGAGAGCCTTCCCTTCCCATAGCTCATGGTAAGCCTTACCCACTCGTGTCCCCTGGAATACGACCCACCAATCTGAGACTAACCAGGTACCCAATTACTGCTAGGTGAATAGAGGCGAACAGGTAAGGACCGACCCAGAAACAATCCTCCCTGGACAGGAGTGGAACCCAGACACATGGGTGGCGGGGCGAGCGTGTTAACAGTGTCAACACACTCCCTCTATACATCAGGGGTACAGTTAGCCCACCTCTTACCGTGCTTCACAGGCAAGACGTGCTTCACAGGACACCAGATCAACGGGCAGTAACTCACACATCAGACTGCAAGCAACGACGTCTAACAATCTGGTTGACCAAACCACCAAATCAGGAGGCCTAGGCAGAGATCGAGCCACGGGATTATTGATCCTCGGAATAACCTCAATGTAGGTGACCATCAGACCAGGACTGTTGAGAGTACACTCCCAGGTCACCATCAGACCAGGACTGTTGAGAGTACACTCCCAGGTCACCATCAGACCAGGACTGTTGAGAGTACACTCCCAGGTCACCATCAGACCAGGACTGTTGAGAGTACACTCCCAGGTCACCATCAGACCAGGACTGTTGAGAGTACACTCCCAGGTCACCATCAGACCCGGACTGTTGAGAGTACACTCCCAGGTCACCATCAGACCAGGACTGTTGAGAGTACACTCCCAGGTCACCATCAGACCAGGACCGCTGAGACCGCTGGTCCGGTTTGGTCAACAAACCCAGCACTTCCCAGCTTCAGACAGCTCATGCAATTTGAAATTGGTTTTAAGAACAAGTTAAGATAATCTTAGATATTTCTGTGTTATCTTTACACCACAACTTCTTGGAAAGTCAACCTGGCCAGGATTCATCAACCATTTACGAAACCTGTACATCTTTCTTCAATCACGGCACCTTTACAATTATTAAACAGTTTACGAGCTTGGAAACTTGAGAACACAAGGTTATTATTGTTATTAACAACCTCGTAGTGCTTCCCACCCCTTAAACTGTTGAATGTATGTAAACAACGTCGCCATGACTAGAGAACACGTCCATCCTAACTATGTGTGTTGTGTGTTGTGTGTTGTGATATGTGCTGTGTTGTGTGTTGTGTTGTGTGGTGTGTTATATGTGCTGTGTTGTGGTATGTTGTTTGTTATGTTATTATGTGTGTTGGGTGTTATGTTATTATGTGTGTTGGATGTTATGTTATGTTATGTTGTGGGTAATGTTGCGTTGTAACTTGTGTGGTGTGCTGTGCTGTGTGTTACGAAGCGTGTTGTGTGTGTGTGTTGCAGGTATTGTATATTGCGAGGTGTGTTATGTTGTGTTGTACATATTGTGGTGTTGTGTGGCGTGGATGTAGAGAGTAGTCCCCCATCATGCCTGGAGTTGGTGGTGGCGGAGGCCGCTGGCGGAAGTGGAGTACACCCACCCAGGGACACTCACTCCTCACCTCCAGCTATTATCGTTTTTTGTCACTCCTGCTGCCTCCAGCCTTCCCCCACACTCTGTGTGTGTGTCTGAGGCTTCTGGTGGCTTACCATGTGAGAGGAGAGGGCGGGGGGGGGGGGGGGGGATAGCTGCGGGGTTCCACACCCGCCGCCGCCGCTGCTCTTCCTGTGGCTCCTGGCACCCACGACACCTGTGCAAGTCTCCCGCCATAAAAGGTGACATGTTGGACGCCACGAAGCGTTCAAGTCCAGATGCCGCCACACCTCCCAACTCTTGTTAGCTGCTCTCTCCCTCCTGGAGGTGGAACTTACCGGGAAATATCGAGAATTTTCACTATTTCCGCAGCGCGTGAAAGTTTGTAGGTGTTTCCCGGTGTTGGGGTGACAGTGGGCACCACGCTGGCGGGTGCTGCTTGCTTTGTCTTGTGGGTGAGTCAGTAGTGGCCACGGTGCTGACGTCACGGCTCCCCTGGAACACTCCCTCCCTCCCTATCTCTTCCTCCATCCCCCCCCCTCTCCCTCCCTCTCTCTCCCTCCCTCTCCTCCGCACACCTACTGACCTTCCATGGTTCTCTCCCGGCCTCACTTTAATGCATCTCTCTCCCTCTCTGCCCACTGATCCTCTCTCGTCTCTCACCCCAACACCTTCACTTGAACACACTCACATTCTTCAAAGGTTGTGTTGTGTTCACTCTTGAAGGTACTCGCCGACACAACCATGACAGCATCACTCGCTGACATTTATGTATATAATAATAATATTGTTTAACCTTAAGATTTTCAGGAAAAGCAGCTTACTAAGAGGCTCATGTGCTGTTATCTGAGATTATGTCTGATTACTGTGCAACACTGACCAAGACCTTACTTTTAAAGAACACAATACAGTAACTGTCACAACTGCAAGAAAAATGGCAAGTTGGAGTCATTTTAGCCAAGATGATACGTTTAAAGACACTGCTGCTCTCTAGGGTGGAGTATGGAGCACCCATTCAAAGCTGGAAAAATTGTTGACCTGAAGAGCGCGCAAAAATCTTTTACTGCTTGAATCCACTCAAGTTTAGTTTAGTTCATTTATTATGCACCCCATACCCATCTTGTGGGCGGTAGTGGAAAGGGTTACAGAGGCACATAATGGGCTCAGGGACTGAACCCCACAATTCATTTAGCTAAGCAAGTTACAATCTTGATGAGCTAGTATCACGTTCATAACTTGTACCAAGAGAAACAACAACGGCACTTTCCTGCACCGTGGGAGATTACACCCTTTCCAGTTTTAATCCCTCTCTTTCCAGCCAAGAAGCAAATTAGAAAATCCACTCAACAAAACTAGATTATTGGGACAGCTTAAAATGTTTAAATCTGCATTCCCTAGAGCAAAGCAGGAGATACATAATCATTTATACGGAAAATATTAAGAGGGACTCGTTCCAAATGTGCACACGGAAATATCACCGCAAGAGACTAGGAGGCATTATCTTGAGGTTATCTTGAGATGATTTCCGGGCTTAGCGTCCCCACGGCCCGGTCCTCGACCAGGCTTACTTTGTGTTACATACCCTCAGGAAGCAGCCCGTAGCAGCTGTCTACTTCCCAGGTACCTATTTACTGCTAGGTAACAGGGCATCAGGGTGAAAAACTTTTGGCCCATTTGTCTCCGCCTCCACCGGGGATCGAACCCGGAACCTAAGGACTTCGAATCCGAAGCGCTGTCCACTCAGCTGTCAGGGGCCGGCATGGTAGGATGTGCAAAATACCCCCGTTGAAAAGCAGAGCTACAACAGGAAGACGAGAAGTCACAATAACGTGGCTGAAATATGTTGACCAAACCACACACTAGAAAGTGAAGGGTCGACGACGTTTCGGTCCGTCCTGGACCATTTTCAAATCGATTGTGGCCAAACTGGCGGAAACGTCGTCGTCCCTTCACTTTCTAGTGTGTGTGGTTTGGTCAACGTACAATAGGAACTCTGAGGGAGAACTGTCAACATCAAGGACCAACACTTTACAACACTCCACCTACACATGTGGGCATAACTGGCCGACCTCTCATGGTGTTCAAAAGAGAACTTAATAAACACCTTCAATGGATACGTGATCAACCAGCCGTGACTCATGCGTCAGCCTGCCAGCAGCCGCACTGAACAGCCTGGTTGACCAGACCACCAACCAGGAGGCCTGGTCAGAGACCGGGCCGCGGGTTGTTTATCCTCGGAATTATAGAAAGGTAACCGAAAGGCAGTTAAGGGCCAAGCCTTCTGGTTGGCGGTGTGGTCAACCAGGCTGTTGGAGGCCGCTGCTACAACACTTGAACATGACACATCGGACACGAGTCTACCAAACAAGACCAAGAAGCAACACCACGTTCCCGGGACCCGACCCAGGTCGAGTGACCTTTGACCTTACAAATGACCTTTTACCCTTCAAGTGGGCCCATTAGTCAGCAAGGGGGAGGTCGCCTCCACCTGCCCCCCCCTCCCTACCCCCCCCCCCCATTACCAAGGAAGCCGCGGCCAGCACGTGTCCCCTGGAGTCAACTGGGGGGGGGGTGGTACTTGTTCCTTGTTGTGATGACTTCCTTCTTCCTGTGACTTCCTCCCCTTCCTGTGACTTCCTCCCCTTCCTGTGACTTCCTCCCCTTCCTCTGACTTCCTCCCCTTCCTCTGACTTCCTCCCCTTCCTCTGACTTCCTCCCCTTCCTCTGACTTCCTCCCCTTCCTCTGACTTCCTCCCCTTCCTCTGACTTCCTCCCCTTCCTCTGACTTCCTCCTGACTTCCTCTCCTCCGACTTCGTCTTTGCTTGTGACTTCCAGAATCAAATATTGCTTAAGTGCTTCAGCCCATTGGTGAGCGCAGTCGACTCAACCGTAAGGTCCCGGGTTCGATCACCGGGTAGGACCTGATGTTTGAATTTAACGTTTCTTTTCACCTGATGCCTCTGTTCACCTAGCAGTAAATATGTACCCCTAGCGTTACCCAACAGTTGTGGGGGTAACATCCTGGGGAATGTCAGCAGATGACAGAAGGGTACATCATGTCTATAGTTGAGGACTGTAAGAGAAGAATAACTGAGATACAGCTGAAAGGTTATAGTGTGAAATTCATGTGGATTCCATCTCATGTTGGAATAGTGCTCAACGAGGTGGCGGATGACTTGGCCAAACGTGCCACATCAAAACCACAAGTTGACATTGAATGTGAATTCACAATGAGACAAATAAGAAGCAAAATCAGAAATATTCAGGCACAGGCAGGAGTGGAGAGGAGAGAGATAATGTATGAGAGTAGTCAAACCATGCAACACTACATGTATGTGAGTCAAAACACCCATTTCACTTATGGTAAAAGGAGAAATGCTTGGAGTGACTCTGTGTACATGCGGCTCAGGCTTGGGTACAAATATTACTGGGAATATGGGATAGATGTTCATGATAATGACACGAAGTGTAAACTATGTGGTATGTTAAGGTCTCACACCCTGGCCCATATGTTCTTGATTGTCCGTTGATTAATATATATAGAAACACTGAGATAAGGACTGTTCCTGAACAAATAGCCTGGATGTGTCACAACGGAAAGGTTGATGATATTCTTGAGAGATATAAAATTTTGCACCAAGATTGTAATATTTTGTTGAGTTATCTGCAGGTGTCTTGCAAATTGTCTATACAGTATACCTAGGTCATAAAAGTATTTGTGTGTACGTCTGATACCATACTACTTGTGAAGGAGGAAATGTATATGTTTACCTCTCAGAATGTTTGGTAATATGTTTATTGTTTGTGATGTGTGTCTATGTATATATTAACACGTTGTACTGAATGGGGTGAGAATAGCTTGAGCTACCTCATCCCTTTGTGTGTATTTTACCTCAATAAACTTATTTCAATTTCAATTTCAATGGAGGCTTCCTGTCCCCGAAAATAGTAAAGCATAATTAGGCCTACCTACCTGCAGGCTACCTTCTGCAGGTTCCGGGAATCAACGGCCTCCCGGTTGATCCTCCGGTCAACCAGGCTGTTGGACGCATTTTTATGGGCATTTGGATGGGTCACATTTTTAACGGACACCAAATTGATTCCGTAATAAATGAGACGAATTATTTGAAAGTATGAGTTGAATGATGAGTGTGTGAGGAGGGGGAGGAGGAGGAGGGAGAAGAGAGGAGGTAGTAATGATGTGTGTATGTGAGGAGAGGGAGGAGGGGGGGGGGGAGAGGAGACGATACAAGCAGGAGCAGGAAGGGCGGGGCGTGGTTTGTGGACCCTCCTCCTCATTCTCTGTGTCAACTGCCACCTTACCTTTAGGTTACCCTCTCCTGGTTCCCAGGATCAATGTCCCCGAGGCCCGGTCTATACCCCCACCACAGCGTCCATCCCCCCACCACAGAGTCCATACCCCCCACAAGAGTAGAACAAAGGAAGAAGTAGAGGTGGAGGGGTGAGGGGTGAGGCAGGTGGCCGTGAGGACCCGGCCAGTCAGCCAGCCAGGTAATGTCCACCACGGAACAGGAACAGGAAGAAGGTAAAGGTACAACACAAGGTGTCTATTGGATTCCATCTGAAAGATAGGGAGGGCGGGTGGGAGGTTACCTACCTACCTACCATGTGATAGTTCCCAGGATCAACATCCCCGCGGTCCGGTCTCTCCAGGCCTCCTGGTTAGTGGTCTGGTCAACCAGACTATTTCCATTGGTGGTGTTTCTCAAGTTCTGTTTTGAACACAGAGGTCGGCCAGTTATGCCCATATGTGTAGAGGGAGAGTGTTCAACAGTCTTGGCCCCTTTATGTTAATGTTCTCTCTCAGCGTACCTATTGCTCCTCCTGCTTTTCAAAGGGGGTATTTAGCACATCCTGCCAGGCCTCCTAGTCCCTTGCGGTGTTATGTCCGTGTGCAGGTTTGGAACACGTCTCCCTCTTAATATTTTCCACGTGTAAATTATTATGTATCTCTCCCGCCTGGGTTCCAGGGGCTACAGATTTAAATATTTTAAGACATCCCAATAATTTAAACGTTTTACTGAGTGGATTCTACAGTAAAGGATCTTTGCAACTCTCATTTTTACTGTAGATCTTTCTACAGTAAAGGATCAGCAATTTCTCCAGCTTTGAATGGGGCTGTTGTTGTGCAACAGTATTCCGCTCTAAAGAGCAGCACTCTTAACAAGTATCATTGGTATAGCATCCTAATGGGAGGGAAGGAGGGAGGTGGACAGAGGAAAAGTGGGAAAGAATGCACCACTCTCCTGGATGGCCAGTTGCCCTCTATAATTTCTCATCACTGTGGACAAGGTGGAGAGAACCGAGTGAGAAGACTCATGTGTTAACCCGTTGTGGTCGGACTGGTCAGTACATTACCGCCGGAGACATGTTGACCAACCCGTCCTCTTAACAATAACGTCACTTTTCGCTGGTATGCGCGCTATGGCCAAATTTGGACGTAATTGGAAATGAAATCGACTCACAAAAGTGACGTACTGTTCCGTTTTCTGTTTGAATCGTCCGGCTTACTCGGCAAGCTTAGAAGAGGAAACTTTCCATTGACGTTTTTCATACCGTTTTGAAACTTTATGAGAATTTCCTGCCCACCTAACCTATCAGAGGACCCTTAACTTACTGTCGTTGAAAAAATCCCAAATTTATCTTCATTTTTTTTCATTTTCAAATTACATCCATATTCGGCCATACTGGCAAACGGCCAAAAGCGACGTTCTTTTTAAGAGGACAGGTTGGTGATGGCCTCACTCTTATACTTACTGTTAACACCAATATTCTCAAGGTTCAACACCTGGCTCAGCCACAACACAAGGCGCTCAGCCATCGACGACCTCATCCAGTCTGCCATTATCAACGTAACACTTCATCAATGATTACTCGCCCAAATTAAATTATGAATGTAAATTAAGCTTTTTTTTAATCTCTCTTCATTTGGGAGATTTCTAATTTGTGGGATTGCTAAAAGTGAATGTATATTCATTCTACACTACGTCGACCAAGAGATAACTGCCAGCATAGAGCGTAACAGGAGCACAATAAAGCTGAAGAACAAGTGTTTTACTGCCTAACCCTTCTACAACTAACTCCCAGGATTATACTTTATCTTTCCAACATTATTGTATTGAGTTTTATGCAATAAATTTATACTAATCATGACCCCAGATATTTTTGGCAATAATACTTCACAATGTCCCCAGCATCAGGTGACATCTTGCACGTGTCCTCATTACCTGTGGCACAACAGGACCTGGCCCTCACAACCTTACCTTTCCCACCATTAAACTCCATCTGACAATCTTTCCACCATTTCAAAAGCTTATCTAAATCGTCTTTTACTGATTTAGAATCATCTCAGCTTATTTCCCGCTCAATTTTCGTATCGTCTGCAAAGTTGTCAATATTGCTGCCCAATCCTAAATGTTGATCATTTACATATACAGTAAACAGAGGTAGCAAGAAAGAGCCTTGAGGCACCCCACTTACAAGTTTCCCACTTAAGAGGCACTCCACTTACAAGTTTCCCACTTAAGAGGCACTCCACTTAAGTTTCCCCACATTGACTCAACTCCATTTACACTTTGTTTCCTTTGGTATAACCCTGGCCTTATCCCACTGAAGACACCACCCCCAGTACCACAAGCCTCTATCTTTCTAATTATTCTTGCGTGTGAATATGTTTAGGTGTATCAAAGACCTGGGTAAATACTGCTTTTAAAACATAGTGGTTAATTTATACAACAAATTAAAGGGCAACACAATAGACGTGGGATCACTGGATTATTTCAAGCGTGGGTTAGACATAGGTGTTGCCTCGTATGGGACAATAGGAGCTGCCCCGTATGGGACAATAGGAGCTGCCCCGTATGGGACAATAGGAGCTGCCCCGTATGGGACAATAGGAGCTGCCCCGTATGGAACAATAGGTGCTGCCCCGTATGGGACAATAGGAGCTGCCCCGTATGGGACAATAGGAGCTGCCCCGTATGGGACAATAGGAGCTGCCCCGTATGGGACAATAGGAGCTGCCCCGTATGGGACAATAGGAGCTGCCCCGTATGGGACAATAGGAGCTGCCCCGTATGGGACAATAGGAGCTGCCCCGTATGGGACAATAGGAGCTGCCCCGTATGGGACAATAGGAGCTGCCCCGTATGGGACAATAGGTGCTGCCCCGTATGGGACAATAGGAGCTGCCCCGTATGGGACAATAGGTGCTGCCCCGTATGGGACAATAGGTGCTGCCCCGTATGGGACAATAGGTGCTGCCCCGTATGGGACAATAGGAGCTGCCCCGTATGGGACAATAGGAGCTGCCCCGTATGGGACAATAGGAGCTGCCCCGTATGGGACAATAGGAGCTGCCCCGTATGGGACAATAGGAGCTGCCCCGTATGGGACAATAGGTGCTGCCCCGTATGGGACAATAGGAGCTGCCCCGTATGGGACAATAGGAGCTGCCCCGTATGGGACAATAGGTGCTGCCCCGTATGGGACAATAGGTGCTGCCCCGTATGGGACAATAGGAGCTGCCCCGTATGGGACAATAGGAGCTGCCCCGTATGGGACAATAGGAGCTGCCCCGTATGGGACAATAGGTGCTGCCCCGTATGGGACAATAATCATTCTGCTCTGCAGTTTCCATTATTCATGTGATGTGGACACAGGAAGAAGCGCAGTGGTGGGTGAAGCAAGCAGTCCGGGAGGCTGGGCACACTGGCACTCACAGAGACTACAATACAACATGAAGAAGTGATCTTCGTCATTCACGCCAGTGTACACACGCACACACACACGCACACACACACGCACACACACACACACACACACACACACACACACACACACACACACACACACACACACACACACACACACACAGACACACACAGACACACACAGACACACACAGACACACACACACACACACACACACACACACACACACACACACACACACACACAGTGTGTGAAAAAAAAAAAAAAGTAGTTAGTAAGTTAGTAGTTAGTTAGTAAACAGTTGATTGACAGTTGAGAGGCGGGCCGAAAGAGCAAAGCTCAACCCCCGCAAAAAACACAACTAGTAAACACACACACACACAGACACACACACACACACACACACACACACACACACACACACACACACACACACACACACACACACACACACACACAGACACATAACGTCTGCGGCATATGCGAGGCTGGCTAACATCAGAACGGCGTTCAGGAACCTGTGTAAGGAATCATTCAGAATCTTGTACACCACATATGTAAGACCAATCCTGGAGTATGCGGCCCCAGCATGGAGCCCGTACCTTGTCAAGCACAAGACGAAGCTGGAAAAAGTCCAAAGGTATGCTACTAGACTAGTCCCAGAACTAAGAGGCATGAGTTATGAGGAAAGGCTGCGGGAAATGCACCTCACGACACTGGAAGACAGAAGAGTAAGGGGGGACATGATCACAACCTACAAAATCCTCAGGGGAATCGACCGGGTAAACAAGGATGAACTTTTCAACACTGGTGGGACGCGAACAAGGGGACACAGGTGGAAGCTGAGTACCCAAATGAGCCACAGAGACGTTAGAAAGAACTTTTTCAGTGTCAGAGTAGTTAGTAAATGGAATGCATTAGGAAGTGATGTGGTGGAGGCTGACTCCATTCACAGTTTCAAATGTAGATATGATAGAGCCCAATAGGCTCAGGAATCTGTACACCAGTTGATTGACGGTTGAGAGGCGGGACCAAAGAGCCAGAGCTCAACCCCCGCAAGCACAATTAGGTGAGTACAATTAGGTGAGTACACACACACAGACACACACACACACACACACACACACACACACACACACACACACACACACACACACACACACACACACACACACAGACTAGTACCCGAGCTGAGAGGTATGAGCTACGAGGAGAGACTACGGGAATTAAACCTCACTTCGCTGGAAGACAGAAGAGTTAGGGGGGACATGATCACCACATTCAAGATTCTGAAGGGAATTGATAGGATAGATAAAGACAGTCTATTTAACACAAGGGGAACACGCACAAGGGGACACAGGTGGAAACTGAGTGCCCAAATGAGCCACAGAGATATTAGAAAGAACTTTTTTAGTGTCAGAGTGGTTGACAAATGGAATGCATTAGGGGGTGATGTGGTGGAGGCTGACTCCATACACAGTTTCAAGTGTAGATATGACAGAGCCCGATAGGCTCAGGAATCTGTACACCTGTTTATTGACGGTTGAGAGGCGGGACCAAAGAGCCAGAGGTCAACCCCCGCAAACACAACTAGGTGAGTACAACTAGGTGAGTACACACACACCCCAGGCTACCGGGGGTACTGGTAGCCTGGTGTGGACTCGTAATTCTGTGGCGCGGGTTCGATTCCCGCACCAGGCAGAAACAAATGGGCAAAGTTTCTTTCATCCTGAATGCCCCTGTTACCTAGCAGTAAATAGGTACTTGGGTGTCAGTCAGTTGTCACAGGCTGCTTCCTGGTGTGTGTGTGTACTCACCTAGTTACTCACCTAGTTGTGTTTGCGGGGGTTGAGCTCTGGCTCTTTGGTCCCGCCTCTCAACCGTCAATCAACAGGTGTACAGATTCCTGAGCCTATTGGGCTCTATCATATCTACACTTGAAACTGTGTATGGAGTCAGCCTCCACCACATCACTTCCTAATGCATTCCATTTGTCAACAACTCTGACACTAAAAAAGTTCTTTCTAATATCTCTGTGGCTCATTTGGGCGCTCAGTTTCCACCTGTGTCCCCTTGTGCGTGTGCCCCTTGTGTTAAATAGCCTGTCTTTATCTACCCTATCAATTCCCTTGAGAATCTTGAAAGTAGTGATCATGTCCCCCCTAACTCTTCTGTCTTCCAGCGAAGTGAGGTTCAATTCCCGCAGTCTCTCCTCGTAGCTCATACCTCTCAGCTCGGATACTAGTCTGGTGGCAAATATTTGAACCTTTTCCAGTTTAGTCTTATCCTTGACGAGATATGGACACCATGCTGGGGCTGCATACTCCAGAATTGGCCTGACATATGTGGTATACAAAGTTCTGAATGATTCTTTACACAAATTTCTGAATGCCGTTCGTATGTTGGCCAGCCTGGCATATGCCGCTGATGTTATCCTCTTGATATGTGCTGCAGGAGACAGGTCTGGCGTGATATCAACTCCCAAGTCTTTTTCTTTCTCTGACTCCTGAAGGATTTCCTCTCCCAGATGATACCTTGTATTTGGCCTCCTGCTCCCTACACCTATCTTCATTACATTACGTTTGGTTGGGTTGAACTCCAACAACCACTTGTTCGACCATTCCTTCAGTTTGTCTAGGTCTTCTTGAAGCCTCAAACAGTCCTCTTCTGTCTTAATCCTTCTCATAATTTTGGCATCATCCGCAAACATTGAGAGAAATGAATCTATACCCTCCGGGAGATCATTTACATATATCAGAAACAAGATAGGACCGAGTACAGTGTGTGTGTGTGTGTGTGTGTGTGTGTGTGTGTGTGTGTGTGTGTGTGTGTGTGTGTGTACTCACCTATATGTGCTTGCAGGATCGAGCATTGACTCTTGGATCCCGCCTTTCTAGCTATCGGTTGTTTACAGCAATGACTCCTGTCCCATTTCCCTATCATACCTAGTTTTAAAAGTATGAATAGTATTTGCTTCCACAACCTGTTCCCCAAGTGCATTCCATTTTTCTACTACTCTCACGCTAAAAGAAAACTTCCTAACATCTCTGTGACTCATCTGAGTTTCCAGTTTCCACCCATGTCCCCTCGTTCTGTTATTATTACGTGTGAACATTTCATCTATTTCCACTTTATCAATTCCCCTGAGTATTTTATATGTCCCTATCATATCTCCTCTCTCCCTTCTTTTCTCTAGTGTCGTTAGGTTCAGTTCCTTCAGCCGCTCTTCATATCCCATCCCTCGTAACTCTGGGACAAGCCTCGTCGCAAACCTCTGAACCTTCTCCAATTTCTTTAAGTGTTTCTTCAGGTGGGGGCTCCATGATGGCGCGGCATACTCTAAGACGGGTCTCACGTAGGCAGTGTAAAGTGCCCTAAAAGCTTCCTCATTTAGGTTTCTGAATGAAGTTCTAATTTTCGCCAGTGTAGAGTACGCTGCTGTCGTTATCCTATTTATATGTGCCTCAGGAGTTAGATTAGGTGTCACATCCACTCCCAGGTCTCTTTCTCGAATCGTTACAGGTAGGCTGTTCCCCTTCATTGTGTACTGTCCCTTTGGTCTCCTGTCACCTGATCCCATTTCCATAACTTTACATTTACTGGTGTTAAACTCCAGTAGCCATTTCCCTGACCATCTCTGCAGCCTGTTTAAGTCCTCTTGGAGGATCCTACAATCCTCGTCTGTCACAACTCTTCTCATTAATTTTGCGTCATCTGCAAACATTGACATGTATGATTCCACTCCTGTAAACATATCATTTACGTAAATTAGAAAGAGGATTGGTCCCAGCACCGATCCTTGAGGTACTCCACTTGTTACTGTTCGCCAGTCCGACTTTTCGCCCCTTACCCCTCTGGCTCCTTCCTGTTAGGTAGTTCTTCACCCATACTAGGGCCTTTCCGCTTACTCCTGCCTGCCTCTCAAGTTTGTATAGCAGTCTCATGTGCGGTACCGTATCAAAGGCCTTTTGGCAGTCAAGAAATATGCAGTCTGCCCAGCCTTCTCTGTCCTGCCTTATCCTTGTTACTTTATCATAGAATTCTAAAAGGTTTGTTAGGCATGATTTCCCTGTCCAGAACCCATGTTGGTGCTTGTTTACAAACCCAATGCTCTCCAGGTGTTCAACAAGTCTTAGCCTAATTATTCTTTCAAGTATTTTGCAGGGGATGCTTGTCAGTGATACGGGTCTGTAGTTAAGTGCCTCCTCCCTATCACCTTTTTTGAAAATCGGTACGACATTTGCCTCCTTCCAGCAACTGGGCAATTCTCCCGACATAAGTGACTCATTAAAGATCATTGCCAGAGGCACGCTGAGAGCCTGCGCTGCCTCTTTAAGTATCCACGGTGATACTTTGTCTGGTCCAACAGCTTTATTTGCATCCAGTGTTGTCAACTGTTTCATTACATCCTCTGCTGTCACCTCTATATCTGATAGTCTTTCATCTTGGGTAATCTCTTCTAACAAAGGGAGCTGCTCAGGCTCGGTTGTGAACACTCCATGGAATTTTGCATTCAGTACCTCGCAGATTTCCTTGTCGCTCTCTGTATATGCCCCTTCTGTTTTCCTCAGTCTTGTCACTTGGTCATTTACCGACATCTTCCTTCTTATATGGCTATGTAGTAATTTTGGTTGCTTTTTCGTTTTGACTGCAATATCATTCTCATAATTTCTTTCTGACACTCGTCTTATGTTAATGTAATCATTCCTAGCTCTGTTACATCTAATCCTGCTGTCCTCTGTCCTTTGTCTTCTGTACTTCCTCCACTCCCTCCTGCTTCTCACCTTTGCTTCCTGACACTGTCTATTAAACCATGGGTTATTATATTCCCTCCTGCTTTTTTCCTTTATTGTTGGAATAAATCTATCTTCAGCCTCCTTGCATTTCAATATGACTTGGTTCATCATATCTTGCACTGTTTTTCCTCTAAGTTCTTCCTCCCACTGCACTTCTCCCAGGTAGTCCCTTATCCTTCTGTAGTCCCCTTTTCTGTAATCAAGTCTCCTTTCCCGGACCTCTTGTCCTTTGGTCACAATTTTAAACTCCATCATGTAGTCAAAGACTAGGACACAATGGTCACTAGCTCCTAGTGGTATTTCATGTTCCAACTGCTCGATGTCTTCTACATTCTGAGTGATAATGAGATCTAATAGGCTGGGCGTATCCCCTCCTCTTTCCCTAGTATCTTCTTCCACATGCTGTGTTAGGAAATTCCTGTCAATAACGTCTACCAGCTTCGCTCCCCAGGTCTCTTCCCCGCCATGGGGATTCCTCGTTTCCCAATCTATCTCTCCGTGATTTAGGTCCCCCATGACCAGCAGCTTCGCTCTCATTCTATGCGCTAAAGTTGCTGCCCTCTGCAGTTCATCCATACATGTCTTGTTGCTGTCCTCGTACTCCTGCCTGGGCCTTCTACTGTTTGGTGGGGGATTGTAGAGTATCAAGATTACAATCTTCTTCCCATCCACTGTCAGAGTTCCATGTATGAAGCTTGTGCTTTCATTGGTACCCGGATTTTCCAGCTCATCAAACTTCCATTTCCGCTTTATTAGTAGTGCCACTCCTCCTCCCTGTCTCTGTGTCCTTTCTTTTCTTATCACCTGGTACCCCTCTGGAAAGATTGCATCCGAGATCATACCATTTATTTTAGTTTCCACTATTGCCACTATGTCTGGGTCTGCCTCACTAACTCTTTCTTTTATCTCTTCTGCTTTATTGGCTACCCCATCAGCATTGGTGTACCAAACCTTGAGACTGATATATGTGTGTGTGTGTGTGTGTGTGTGTGGAGAAAAACAAAATAGTTAGTAAACAGTTGATTGACAGTTGAGAGGCGGGCCGAAAGAGCAAAGCTCAATCCCCGCAAATTCAACTAGGTGAATACACACACACACACGCGCGCGCGAAGGGATACGATCACCACATACAAGATTCTCAGAGGAATTGATAGGGCAGATAAAGACAGACTATTTAACACAAGGTGGCACACGCACTACGGAACACAGGTGGAAATTGAGTGCCCAAATGAGCCATAGAAACGTTAGAAAGAATTTTTTCAGTGTCAGAGTTGTAGACAAATGGAATGTATCAGGGAGTGATGTGGTGGAGGCTGACTCCATATACAGCTTCAAATGTTCAAGTGTAGATATGATAGAGCCCAGTAGGCTCTGGAACCTGTACATTAGTTGATTGACAGTTGAGAGGCAGGACCAAAGAGCCAGAGCTCAACCCCCGCAAGCACAATTAGGTAAATTTGGTAAGTACACACACACACACACACACACACACACACACACACACACACACACACACACACACACACACACACACACACACACAGCCTGGGCGTGGACGTAATACCTAATCTATCTCCTGAGGCACATATAAATAGGATAACGACAGCAGCGTACTCTACACTGGCAAAAGTTAGAACATCATTCAGAAACCTAAGTAAGGAGGCATTTAGGGCGCTTTACACTGCCTACGTGAGGCCAGTCTTAGAGTATGCCGCCTCATCATGGAGTCCACATCTGAAGAACCATATAAGGAAACTGTAAAAGGTTCAGAGGTTTGCAACGAGACTCGTCCCAGAGCTACGAGGGATGGGGTATGAGGAGCGCCTGAAGGAACTGTACCTTACGACACTAGAAAAAAGAAGGGAGAGGGGGGACATGATAGGAACATATAAAATACTCAGGGGGGGGGGGATTGACAGAGTGGATAGAGACGAAATGTTCACACGTAATAATAACAGAACGAGGGGACATGGGTGGAAGCTGGAAACTCAGATGAGTCACAGAGATGTTAGGAAGTTTTCTTTTAGCGTGAGAGTAGTGGAAAAATGGAAAGCACTTAAGGAACAGGTTGTGGAAGCAAATACTATTCATAATTTTGAAATTAGGTATGATAGGGAAATAGGACCGGAGTCATTGCTGTAAACAACCGATGCTCGAAAGGCGGGATCCAAGAGTCAATGCTCGATCCTGCAGACACAACTAGGTGAGTACACACACATCTTGCATTACAGTTTAGTGTTCGTAGTCGTGGTACAAGCCTCCTTCCATACACCTGCATCTTGTCCTTATATTTATCTTTCTGTGTGGCATCTACTCCAGACTGGGCTCCACTCGTAGGGTACACCACTCTGAGGGCCGACTTTCCTTGCTTCCTAAACGCTATTGTTATCTTTTCCAGATTTGTATATGTTGATGTTATCAGACTGAGCGTCCGGTGTTAAGCTAGAGGTTATACCAACCCCTGGACCTTCTCTTTTGTTCTCTCACACTCTTGCCACCTTTCACTTCCTACTCTTCTTCTTGCGCCAGTCCCAATTCTCACTGCCTTGCATTTATCTGGGTCGAAGTCAAATATCCTCTTCTCTGAATATACCTTTACCTAATTATTACTTTTGTATTTTTTACAATTTTCTGTTTATGTATGTGTACACGCTTGAGTGTGGCGCATGCAGTTATATGAGAGAGTCCCAGAAGGCAGTCTAAATGAACAGTCACACAGAAATGACCTCTTCCGGATGGTACAGATTTGCTTTAAACCAACAAAGAACCAACCAACTAGTAAAGAAAGCATATTAAACCTTATTTTACAAATGATGAATTGTCCAAATGATGAATTGATCTTAATAGTAAGAAAAATATATGTTTAGTCAGATCACAACCTCATCCAAGTTCAGACAAGCACGGGCAATACACCCGCGCATCCACTCCCAAATCGAAAGAAAAGATTTCTACAAATTCAATGTTAATAATAAACAGATTAACCGGGAAGACATACACCAAGACCTCACAGAAATAAGCTGACAAGAACAGGTAGATAATGCAACTATATCAGTGCATGGAGAAGTAGGCCCAACATTACTGGATATGCTGTCAAGCAGCATCCCACTGAGGGGAGAGAGAGATACAAACTGAACGTGAATGGCGCTCCCTTAACAGGTAAAGAAAACAAATTGCAGAACAGCTCAAATGCCTTGTCCCAAGATCCACATGGAAGGCCATCTTCTTGAGATTATCTTGAGATGATTTCGGGGCTTTTTAGTGTCCCCGCGGCCCGGTCCTCGACCAGGCCTCCACCCCCAGGAAGCAACCCGTGACAGCTGACTAACACCCAGGTACCTATTTTACTGCTAGGTAACAGGGGCATAGGGTGAAAGAAACTCTGCCCATTGTTTCTCGCCGGCGCCCGGGATCGAACCCGGGACCACAGGATCACAAGTCTAGTGTGCTGTCCGCTCGGCCGACCGGCTCCCAAATAGCCATGCACAGAAATATAAACTAGAGTTAAAGCCACAAGACTCATGTAAAACCCAATAGAGACGAAGAGAGCAGAAGGCCATCAGTGAAACAGAGAAATCTAAAATACTTTTTCTCCTATGCAAAATCTAAAACAAAATTATATGTAACACTGGGGCCCCTACACAAGGGTGACGAAACTTTCACACATGACAACAAAGATATTATTGAAACACATATCTTACCGTAGAATTCTGTTTTCAGCTAATCCCTAAACATACTGAAGATCGATAATCCAAAGGAAATCTTCGTGAACGTCATACCAACATCATATCATATACATCACCCTACCTCACTGAAGTTTGAAGTGGCCTTAGATAGCATGCCTATGTCACTCTGCACTAGGCTGGATTACTAGAATTCCATATTCATCAAGAATTACAAAACAGTCCTATCATAGCCCCTTAAGAATATTTTACAAGGGATACTGGTGTTATGTCAGACATGCCTGAAACAGCGGAGATAGCACCACTTCACAGGAGGAAATAAAGCAGAGGCACAAAATATGATGGACCAATAGCACTAACATTAGACATCATACAAATATTTGAAAGAGTACTGAAAAGTAAGAAGACAAAGCACATGTAATTACAGCGTGTACATAACCCTAAACAACCGGGGCTCATAACCCGGCGCTCCTGCCTCCCTCAACAACTTTAGAAACAAAATGCTGACGTATTATATACAGATTTCGCGGATAAGTACCTCCAAAGGATGCCTGATCAACCAGGCTGTGACTCATACGTCAGGCTGCGAGCAGCCACGTCCAACAGCCTGGTTGATCAGTCCAGCAAACAGGAGGCCTGGTCGACGACCGGGCCGCGGGGACGCTAAGCCCCGGAAGCACCTCAAGGTAACCTCAAGGTAAGCTGTCGACAAATGTGACCATGGTGTAATTACACACAAAATGTGCTAAAAAGGAATTACTGGCAAAGTAGGAAGATGGATCATTATTTTCCTAGCGACCAGAGACCAGAGTGTAATAGTCGTCCAGGTAACATCCGTGTGATCCACCGGGAAAAGTTCAGTCCTCCAGGGCACTGTGCTTGCTCCACTACTTGTTCTCACCCTCACACTGGACACAGAGGCGGACACACACAATACTACAGTATCATCCTGTCCAGATGTCATCAGGATTATGTTTATAGACAATAAAAATGAGACAGCAACCCACCAAACTCGTGTGAAGCAAATCTTTCGATGTGCCACACAAAAAATATGTTTAATGGAGATATCTTCCATTTCTGCGCCAGAAAAAATAAACGAAAATGTCAAAACGGAAACGAAATCTTATGTGCAATCAAACCACACCATTAAAAGAAAAAGTTCCTTTAACAGATAACAGATTTGGGAGTAATCATGTCTGAAGACCTTACTTTTAAAGAACACTAAAGTAGCTGCTGTAGTTTTTTAGATTCAGCTAATCTGAAGAAAATCAAAGTAGCACGGGTTATGGTGAGCCCGTAGTGGACTTACCCGGCACAGGAGCGGGGCTGTGACACAAAGTAGCTGTCACAACTGCATGAACAATGACAAATTGGATAACAAGATCCTTTCAATCAAGATATACCAAACTAATTATGATAATTTTTTATGATAGTAATGATCTCTAGGGTGGAATATTGTTGCCACTAACAGCCCCGTTCAGAGATGGAGAAATTGCTGACCTGGAGAGCGTGCAGAGATCTTTTACTGCCCGAATCCACCCAATGAAATATTTAAGTTATTGGGACCGCTTAAAACTTTTAAATGTGTATTCTCTAGACTACGGGCGGAAAGGATACATAATAATTTACACAGTAAATATTAGATGGACTAGTTCCAAATCTGCAAATGAAAATAACTTCTCAAAAGACTAGGAGGCACGGCAGGAAGTGCAAAATAGCCCCGTTGGAAATCAGAGGTGCATTAGGTATGCTAAGAGATACTTCCATCAACATTAAGGCACCAAGACTTTTCAAACCTCTCCAGTAAATATAAGGAGGCGTAACTGGCCGAGCTCTCACGGCGGTGAAAAGATCTTGATAAACACCTCTAACGGATACCTGATCAACCAGACTGTGATTCATACGTGAGGCTGTGAGTATCTGCGTCTAACATGGTGGTTGATGAGACCACCAACCGACCGGGCTTAGTCTCCGACCAGGCCACGGGAACGTGATCCTGGTAACCAAGACAAGGTAACCGCTAGGTAAGGCAACGCTTCACTTTGTGTACACACTCACACTACAGTATAAATTTTCACATTTAGGAATCCAGTTATACTGTGAAATGTGTAAAATTTTTAATGTACATATCTGTTCTTTACATAGCAAGACACCGAGCACGCGCGCGCACGCACACACACACACTAACATTGTGGTTCAACTAACTCTCTCCTCGCAGGGCAAGAGCTACGAGGAGAGGTTAGAGGCATTAAATATGCCAAAACTAGAAGACAGAAGAAAAAGAGATGATATGATCACTACATACAAAATAGTAACAGGAATTGATAAAATTGACAGGGAAGATTTCCTGAGACCTGGAACTTTAAGAACAAGAGGTCATAGATTTAAACTAGCTAAACACAGATGCCGAAGAAATATAA
>NC_091171.1:31270929-31320929 GCF_040958095.1 Procambarus clarkii | reverse complement strand
TAACCCAGCCACAGGTTCAGCACGTGCATGCTGAGGCGGACCCTAACCCAGCCACAGGCTCAGCACGTGCATGCTGAGGTGGACCCTAACCCAGCCACAGGCTCAGCATGTGCATGCTGAGGTGGACCCTAACCCAGCCACAGGTTCAGCATGTGCATGCTGAGGCCGACACTAACCCAGCCACAGGTTCAGCACGTGCATGCTGAGGCGGACCCTAACCCAGCCACAGGCTCAGCACGTGCATGCTGAGGTGGACCCTAACCCAGCCACAGGCTCAGCATGTGCATGCTGAGGCGGACCCTAACCCAGCCACAGGCTCAGCATGTGCATGCTGAGGCCGACACTAACCCAGCCACAGGTTCAGCACGTGCATGCTGAGGCGGACCCTAACCCAGCCACAGGCTCAGCACGTGCATGCTGAGGTGGACCCTAACCCAGCCACAGGCTCAGCATGTGCATGCTGAGGTGGACCCTAACCCAGCCACAGGCTCAGCATGTGCATGCTGAGGCCGACACTAACCCAGCCACAGGTTCAGCACGTGCATGCCGAGGCGGACCCTAACCCAGCCACAGGCTCAGCATGTGCATGCTGAGGCCGACACTAACCCAGCCACAGGTTCAGCACGTGCATGCTGAGGCGGACCCTAACCCAGCCACAGGCTCAGCACGTGCATGCTGAGGTGGACCCTAACCCAGCCACAGGCTCAGCATGTGCATGCTGAGGTGGACCCTAACCCAGCCACAGGTTCAGCACGTGCATGCTGAGGTGGACCCTAACCCAGCCACAGGCTCAGCATGTGCATGCTGAGGCCGACACTAACCCAGCCACAGGTTCAGCACGTGCATGCTGAGGCGGACCCTAACCCAGCCACAGGCTCAGCATGTGCATGCTGAGGCGGACACTAACCCAGCCACAGGTTCAGCATGTGCATGCTGAGGCGGACCCTAACCCAGCCACAGGCTCAGCACGTGCATGCTGAGGCCGACACTAACCCAGCCACAGGTTCAGCACGTGCATGCTGAGGTGGACCCTAACCCAGCCACAGGCTCAGCACGTGCATGCTGAGGTGGACCCTAACCCAGCCACAGGCTCAGCACGTGCATGCTGAGGCGGACACTAACCCAGCCACAGGCTCAGCATGTGCATGCTGAGGCCGACACTAACCCAGCCACAGGTTCAGCACGTGCATGCTGAGGTGGACCCTAACCCAGCCACAGGCTCAGCACGTGCATGCTGAGGCGGACCCTAACCCAGCCACAGGTTCAGCACGTGCATGCTGAGGCGGACCCTAACCCAGCCACAGGTTCAGCACCTGCATGCTGAGGTGGACCCTAACCCAGCCACAGGCTCAGCACGTGCATGCTGAGGTGGACCCTAACCCAGCCACAGGCTCAGCACGGTCAAGCTGCGGCCGACCCCAAAGACACAGTCGCAAATTTTAGCCTATTGCCTAACCAAAACAAACATTTTCTCGCATATAGTAATATACAGTAAATGCATACTCAAATTCTGTGTATAGGCTGGCATAGAATATGTCATGTCCTCTGGTTCTGTTGACTAATGTTTACATCTGCAAAACATTGAGGTGTGATTCGAACACAGGATGAAAGTGAAGCGCTGTTACAAGAAAAGTTGGATTATGATCAGTTGAGAGAGAGAGAGAGAGAGAGAGAGAGAGAGAGAGAGAGAGAGAGAGAGAGAGAGAGAGAGAGAGAGAGAGAGAGAGAGAGAGAGAGAGAGAGAGATAATTCTAGCAGCCCATCCTTGTTGATACGTTAGTACTTTTTCGTAACATTGTGAACGATCGTACAAATATTGACGTGATGGACAAATACAAAAAGGAGAATTTGGTACATTTAATTTTATAGATTCCGAAAAAATAAAAGCTAAAAACTAAAGTTAAATATTCCCAGGCCTAGTATAGCATATATGTGTACTATATTACGCCTCAGATAGTGTTTATTAGACCTTCGATGGTTAGGTTAGGTTTCATTATTAATATAAAAAGATACTTTTCCGTTTGTCCAAATTCGAAAATACAAATCTACTTTCTATTGGACCGTCACTTCCATATTTGTACGGTCGACCACATCGTTACTCTGAGTACTTTCATTTAGGAGGACGGCCTGAATTCTAGGTCAAGGTCCAACGTAAACAAAACCCAAGCGTCATAAGAGAAGCTGGAAATTCCCGAGGCATGGCGGGAACTCCCGCTTCCCGCCAAAATATGTAAACATTAAAGTATGTCAACACATTTCATTCATGTACATACGCACTAATGGTAACTGACCCGTCTAGTAGTACTATGGGTGACTGACCTGTCCAGTAGTAATAATAGACAACTGACCATCCACAACACCAGCCAATCACAACAAACACCAATCAATCACCACAAACACCGACCAATCACATCAACAAACCGCCGCTCACTCCTGACAAGACTGGTGGCCGACGCATCAACTAATCTCGGGTTTCTTCCACTCAATTTCCTCTTGCAGCCAACACGCGCGTAACCCGACCCTGGCCTGGGGACCCCTGGCCTGGGACCTCGACCTTGGACCCCTGACCTGGGACCCTGGCCTGGGGGCCTGGCCTGGGACCTCGACCTTGGACCCTGGCCTGGGACCCCTGGCCCTATCCAGGATTCTTTTTTTTTCTTCTTAAGTAAAGAGGAAGGAGAGGCATAGGTGAAGGGAAGTATAGAAGTGGGAAATACAGTGAGAGGTATGAAAGCAGGCGGGCTGTCCGCCTTGCTGACACCATGTGTGGGTGTTGGCAGCTAAGCTAAGCTGGCTCCCTCTTGTCAGGGAGCTGTGAGTGTGTGAGAGGTTCTTCACATGTGTTTCACCATATATGGATGTCTATAGATGAATACCGTGTAGCATTCATATATACACACTCCGATGCTTCCACACATGTTGTTCTGTTTAAGGCTCTTTATTTTATTATTATTATTTATCGAGTTGTTCATACATACATATTATTATTTATCGAGTTGTTCATATATACACATATATACATACATATACTCACACATACACATACATTCACATTTACAGATTATATATATATATATATATATATATATATATATATATATATATATATATATATATATATATATATATATATATATATATATACCCACATATACATATATATCCATACATACATACACATATACACACACACACACATGCATACTTACACACCTACATACTCAGTTTTCCGATTATGGGGGAAGGATATCTGGTCAGTATCTCATCTGGGAATTATATACTGTGGGGCGGGGTTTTCATCCAGAGAATCGAGGCTCTTGGGCCACAAGCTGTGGGAGCGGGGCGTCTCATCTTGGAGCAATCTTTCTAACATTGGGTCCTCTAACATTTCGACAGTGTTCCACACCCTGATGGCTTGGTGCTGCAGTCTGATGTTTAGTGGCTGTATGTTCAGTTCATGGAGCGCCTGGATTGTCTGACCATATGGTGGACGGTGTTTTGCTGCTCTCCTAAGCGCCTTATTTTGTACTGCTTGCAGTTTCTGCATGTTAGTTTTCTTTATGGTGTGTAGTGGTACTGGGGGATACTCTAGATGCGGCCGAACTAGAGCCTTATATAGGTGGATCTGAATGGTAGTACTGAGGCTTCGGAATCTTCTCAGTTTTCCTAAGGCTGCTTTGGCTTTGTTTAGTCGGTCCTTTTTGGATCCCTGTTTTATTTATCATAAGTCCCAGTATTCTGCCACCTCCGCATATTGGATCGGATGGTTGTCAAGGATGATGAGGTCCGGGTTTCTTTTCGCAATGTGTATTATCTGAAACTTTTGTCTGTTGGTGCTAATTTTCCATTGCTTCTCAAAGTTGTTTATGAGTTCAATTGCTGCCTTGGTCTTGTCGGCTAGTAGCGGCTTTGATGGTCCTGGTTGGCAAATTATTTGGGTGACATCGTCAGCGTATGTGATGTATCCAGGATTCCTGGATATCAGAAACCACCAGGATATGTAGTGTATGGCGTATGGATATGGATACCACCAGGATATGTGGTGTGGCGTATGTGATGTATCCAGGATACCAGGATTCCTGGTGGTTTCTGTTGGCCACTGCCCCGGGAGACCACCACAGGAACACAAAACACCAAAGGCGAGGAGAACAAACGTCAGTAAAGTTTCAGGTTTCCCGCCAAGACCGTGCGCGCCTCAAATTACAGGTCGGTTAACTTCCAAAGTGTTGCGTGTACATCACTTGCTTATTATTTTATACAATTTTACTCGTACTTGGTAAAAGAGCTCCCTGGTGGTGGCGAACAGTAGTTACATCAGTGTTTCGTCTCCGCTCCTAAGCAGTTTGTTAGTTATCCCTCAAATTGCATTCTTATCTAAAATTTTAAGGTATATGTTTTGACAATACAAGTCTCACTGCTCTAATTGCAAGTTGTTTTTAGACATAACCAAACCTAATTAAATATAACCAAACTAATGCATTCATGCTAAAGACATCAAAAACACAAAAACATGTCGTACATTTTTAAGCTAGTTACACAATTACTAATGATACATACACATGTACATACATATACATATCAATAATGCGAACAAGCCTGAACGGTCTCTAGGCATATATGCAACTGAAAACTCACACTATCAATAATTTTTTCATATGACAAGTGATTCAACAAGAGGCTCACAAGAGTAACTATACAAGGCACTTTATATCTATGGCGAGTCACGTAACATTAACAATTGTGTATTTAGCTTCACTAGATTATCACTTGCTTAACTAAACGAACTATGGAGTTCAATTCCTGAAACCATTATGTGCCTCTGAAAACCTTTCCACCCCCGCCCACGGGATGGGTATGGGTTGCATAATAAAGAAATTAAATTGACATGTTTAAGAATAATTGTAAACATTTCTTGAACATACCCGACCCACACACGAGATGGAAGGGGCGACGTTTCCGTCCGGGTTGGAGGCTTCTTCAGTGATGACTGGGCGTTGTTTTAGATTCAGCTACTCTGAACAAAATTTCCATGTAGCTCAGGCTATAGTGACCTCGTAATTGAGTTCGGTCCTTGACGATAACCTTGATACCATGATATCTGGGTCAAAGTTTTAAGGTAGTTTCGTTCTTTTCGCACTGATGATAGTTTTTTGTTTTAATAACGTTATCTTGGTGGCGGATGTAGATGCACAATGTTCACTAGTGTGTCCCATTCTCCAACTGCTATTTTAACCATTGTAGTCGCTGTGGATTTTGCATTTAATCAGCTGCACTTGTTGGTTGAATGCGCAAGGCTTCAGTTGCTTCACATTCCATTAAGTAATGTAATAGTGGAATTTCTGCATCTGTTCCAGATGACACTAACTCTAACTAGTGTTAGTGTCATCTGACACTATAGTGCATGACACTAACTATAGTGCATGACACTAACTATAGTGCATGACACTAACTATAGTGCATGACACTAACTATTGGGTTTATTACCTCCCAGCAGCACTTGTAACCAAGTCTGAGTCTGTATGGCTACTACAATGTCTCTGGATAGGTTTTTGCCAGGCTAGAAATAGTAGTACCCAGTGATTTGTTTGCACCACATCGCAGTGGGTCTGCCTTCCGCTACTTTGGCTCTGTGGCGACTTTTGATAGTTGGGAGTATTTTCTTCTTGATTTGCTCCTTAATCTGTGTGAAACTTAAAGGTATTTTTGCCTGTACAACAGTTAAAGCAGTGGCAGTTTTTGCTAGTGAGTCTGCCTTTTCATTACCATCTATGCCAATGTGACTTGGTATCCAATTTTGAGTGATTGACAGTCCTAGATTGTGTGCTTCTTTTCCTATATGTAGGGTTTTAGTGATGAGTTTCATATTATATCTGTGCTGGCTGGATAACAATGCTTGGAGCGAAGATTTAGAGTCAGTATGAATGATAACATCTTGTAAAGTATTCTCAATTGCATAATTTATGGCTTCTTTCAGGGCATATAATTCTGTTTGCAATGTTGAGCACCCACTATTCATGCTCCAGTAAGCTTCATGGTGGTTGGTGTAAACTGCTGCCCCAGCAGAACCTCTTTCATGATCAACTGATCCGTCTGTGAAGATGTGAGTCGTTGTCGGTCTTGTGATGGTGTCCATTTGTTGTTCTATGACTGCTTTGAGCCTCTGCGAGTCAGGTTGATTTTCTAACCGGTAATCCTTTAATGATTATTATCTTTAGATTAGATTCTTCCCACGGAGGAAGCTACCAAAAGTGTTGATATAAGCTATCTTTACTTTTGTTTCGAATAGTCCTTTTCAAGTCCACTTTCTTTAGAAACTTGACTAGATTATCTGTCCATGTGTCCACGTGGCATTGATATGATTAATTACTAGTACTGAAATGCCTTTAGTGCCACCTTGTGCAATTGGGCAGTGGTAACCTTGATGTCCTGGGGTACTGATACTTCTTTTAGTCCTGATAAGTGTTTCTTAAAGTAAAACAATATCAATGTTGTCCTTGAGAAGATCTCCTCTGAGTGTTTGAGCTTTGTTTCTGAATCCTTGAATATTCCATTGTATGATCTTGAGACTGTCGTCATTGTCCATTATTCAGTAATAGCTCTATCCATTGAGTCCATGCTGGTTTCTAAAATGCTGATTTCCCCGGCGGTTTGTGTCTTCTTGGCTGGAGTGAAGATCTGTCATTGGCTGCTGAAACAGTTCAGTTTCGTCACCTTCTTCGTCAACATTTTCAGGTAGAGCTTGTATCATCCTTTGCAGATGACACTGGGATTTTTATGAGAGTAGATAACATAAAGGACACGGCAAACCTCCAATCAGATGAAAATCAGGTTATGGGCTACAGAAAATAATATGGTGTTTAACGAAGATAAGTTCCAGCTCATGCGCCACGGAAAAAAATGAAAATATAAAAACGGAAACCACGTACAAAACTCAGTTATATCATAACATAGAACGAAAAGACAATGTAAAGGATCTGGGTGTACTCATGTCGGAAGACCTTACCTTTAAAGAACACAATAAAGTAGCCGTCACAACTGCAAGAAAATGACAGGTTGGATAACAAGGATCTTTCACACTAGAGATGCTATACCGATGATGATACTTTTCAAAACGCTTGTGCTCTCTAGAGTGGAGTACTGCTGCACAATGACAGCACCTTTCAAAGCTGGAGAAATTGCTGACCTGGAAAGCGTGCAGAGATCCTTTACTGCTAGAATCCACTTAGTAAAACATCTAAACTATTGTGACAGACTAAAGAGCCTAAATCTGTATTTTCTTGAGGGCAGGCGGGAGAGATACATAATAATTTACACGTGGAAAATAGTAGAGAGACTGGTCCCAAACCTGCACACAGAAACAACATCACATGGACCAGAAGGCATGGCAGGACGTGCAGAATACCCCCGTTGAAGAGCAGAGGCGCAATAGGTACTCTGAGAGAGAACTCTAGCAGGGTCGCTGAGCCCCGAAATCATCTCAAGGTAACCTCAAGGTTGCTAAAGTGTTGAAGAATTCAATAGATTGGTTTTTTTTACCGCTGTTAACATTTCCTTCCTTGACTAAGGGTTGGTCTGTTCCAATGCTTGGAATGCTTTGTCGAGCATCTTGCTGATCTGTCAGGGCGGTAATAACCATTGGAACAGTAGTCACTTGATACGCACTTGGCTGCCTTTCTTTTGTCTTGGTAGGTGAGGAGACTACGACAACTGGGCTGTTTTTTTTTTTTAAGATTCAGCTACATGGAACAAAAAGTTCCAAGAAGCACGGGCTATGGTGAACCCGTAGTGGGCTTACACAGGCGCGGGGCTGTAACTGTGGACTGGGCGAGTTGTTTGTTGTTGTTTAAGATTCGCTACTTGGAACAAAAAGTTCCAAGTAGCACGGGCTATGGTGAGCCCGTAGACTCCCTGGGCGAGTGGGAGGGAACTGACAAGGCAAGAGAGGCGGAGGTGAGGTGAGAGGAGGAGGAAGTAAGGAGGAGGAAGTAAGGAGGGTAAGTGGTGGAGAAGCAGGAAAACCGCGCTAATGGTAGCTTCCTATGAGGAGTAAAGAAAAACTAAAAAGTAAGTCGAAAATGGAAAAGAAACACAAAAAGGAATAAAGGTAAAATAAAGAGAACCAAAATAGAGACAAAGATATAGGGAGAGAAGAGATATATTGAGAGAACAGAGGGACAGATAACTAAGTCAGATCACGTTTATTAACATTAGAGCACGTAACTATGTACTGAGAAGGGCAATAATCAACAGGAACAAAGTCGGTCGTAGTATTCATGTTGTGTATGAGATGTGGTTCACCAAGGACGCGCCTGAGGAAGGTTGAGGCAGGAGAGATTACCGACAATAAGATCAAGCTACAGCATGACTGTATTCCTAACATGCTACAAGAGAGCATAGGTCGCGTCAGCAACTTTAACGCTTCTTTGCTGTTTGTATCATATATGTAAGTTGGTTTTTTTTCAGCTACGTTATTCACATCACAGTTCAAATAGGTACTTATAATGTAAGTACAATTATATTATGGGTTACAAGTCCTACTGGCCGTACATAAGGTGAGAGAACCGTCGGTCGAGAAGAACCGGGCGGACAGCACGCTGGACTTGTGATCCTGTGGTCCTGGGTTCGATCCCAGGCGCCGGCGAGAAACAATGGGCAGAGTTTCTTTCACCCTATGCCCCTGTTACCTAGCAGTAAAATAGGTACCTGGGTGTTAGTCAGCTGTCACGGGCTGCTTCCTGGGGGTAGAGGCCTGGTCGAGGACCGGGCCGCGGGGACACTAAAAAGCCCCGAAATCATCTGAAGATAACCTCAAGATAACCGTGTTCTTGCTCACTACATTCACTGGTTCTTCTCCTCGTCTTCGTCGTCACGCAACGGCAGAAAAACGGTTCCAAATCACAGCAAATTGCTGCCTATTTTCGTACTGATTTTATGTGTAAGACGTGTGAAGCTCACACGACCACAGTTGTGCCATGAATCACCTGGTGACTGCTCGCTCCGACTCGCTCCCACCACTAAACAAGTGTCAAATTTGGAGTGCTTTAGCATAACCAGAAGCGTAGGAACCTATGCAACCCCCTCCCTAATGTGCGGAGGAATCATTACTAATCCCTTCTTCGTAATGTTGCTACAGCACCTGAATCTTGACGCTGTAATCGTTATCCAAACTGGGATTCATGAGGTGAGAGGACAGGTCACCAAGACATGTCAACACGTAACAATAAAAGAAGGCCTATTGGCCCATACCAGGCAGCTATTTCTACCCACACAAACTACACAAACTACACACACACACACACACACAATGTGTGTGTGTGTGTGTGTGTGTGTGTGTGTGTGTGAGTACAACAAGTTTAACACAAGGGGAACACGCACAAGGGGACACAGGGTGGAAACTGAGCGCCCAAATGAGCCACAGAGATATTAGAAAGAACTTTTTTAGTGTCAGAGTGGTTGAGAAATGGAATGCATTAGGAAGTGATGTGGTGGAGGCTGACTCCATACACAGTTTCATGTGTAGATATGATAGAGCCCAATAGGCTCAGGAATCTGTACACCTGTTGATTGACGGTTGAGAGGCGGGACCAAAGAGCCAGAGCTCAACCCCCGCAAACACAACTAGGTGAGTACAACTAGGTGAGTACACACATACACACACACATACACACACGGGTGGTGGCTGAGTGGACAGCGCTTTACACTCGTGGACCTAGGGACCAGGATTCGATCACCCGGCACCGCCGGAAAAAACAAATGGGCAGTTTCCTTCACCCTGATGCGCCTGTTACCTAGCAGTAAATAGGTACCTGGGAGTAACACAGCTGCTACGGGCTGCTTCCTGTGTGTGTGTGTGTGTGTGTGTGTGTGTGTATGAATAGTATTTGCTTCCACAACCTGTTCCCCAAGTGCATTCCATTTTTCTACTACTCTCACGCTAAAAGAAAACTTCCTAACATCTCTGTGACTCATCTGAGTTTCCAGTTTCCACCCATGTCCCCTCGTTCTGTTATTATTACGTGTGAACATTTCATCTATTTCCACTTTGTCAATTCCCCTGAGTATTTTATATGTCCCTATCATATCTCCTCTCTCCCTTCTTTTCTCTAGTGTCGTAAGGTTCAGTTCCTTCAGCCGCTCTTCATATCCCATCCCTCGTAGCTCTGGGACAAGCCTCGTCGCAAACCTCTGAACCTTCTCCAGTTTCTTTATGTGTTTCTTCAGGTGGGGGCTCCATGATGGCGCGGCATACTCTAAGACGGGTCTCACGTAGGCAGTGTAAAGTGCCCTAAAAGCTTCCTCATTTAGGTTTCTGAATGAAGTTCTAATTTTCGCCAGTGTAGAGTACGCTGCTGTCGTTATCCTATTTATGTGTGTGTGTGTGTGTGTGTGTGTGTGTGTGTGTGTGTGTGTGTGTGTGTGTGTGTGTGTAAAAAACAAGTAGTTAGTAACAGTTGAGAGGCGGGCCGAAAAGCAGAGCTCAACCTCTGCACATTATCAAGTAATATCGACATGATAATGCTCCAGGACACACCGAAGTGTCAATTCTTTTATTTTCAGATTTGTGGGTTGGGTGTCTATATATGCCTACCCAAGACTTGGAACTATCGACATCTATTACGGTTCCCAGTAATTTGTTCCACAACCAAAAGTCCCATTTCCAAGCTACTATTTACCCAGGTGTGAAGATGTCAACGCCATCTGTTGAGTGCACCCGACCCCATTTTCTGTTCCCCGGTGGAAGGCTGTGATATATTGCCGAAACAACCGTGGACATCTTCAAGAGAAAAGTAGATTGTTTTCTAAAAAAAGAAAAAAAAAAAAAAAAAAAAAAAGTACCGGATCAGCCGGGCTGTGGTGGGTATGTGGGCCTGCGGGCCGCTCCAAGCAACAGCTTGGTGGACCAAACTCTCACAAGTCAAGCCTGACCTTGGACCGGGCTTGGGGAGTAGAAGAACTCCCAGAACCCCATCAAGCAGATCGAAATGGTTTATTGTGGTGTACAATAATTCCACCAATTTTCATTAGATTGATTATTACTGCCAGTTCTGATTAACTTGCCTGTGACTCGGGATTGGATCAGGTAACAAGAGGCACTAAAGCCCCATATAAAGTTTGAAATGGTTACTGGCTGAGTGAGGCCGTAACACCGGGTCTTTCCTTGTATAAACTTGTATAATTTATGCCCATTGCTTCGAGTTCTATTTTGAGTATGACTCTTGTGTCACAGTTGAACGCCACCGACATTTCTAAACTGACCTGCTTACAGGGTACACACACACACACTCTTGCTGGTGTATAACAAAATCCAGAGGACAGAAGGTGTAGCCTTGCTGGTGGCGCTACTGGTTGTGGTCGGTGGAGCGGCGTGCTGGCGGTGCTCCTCAAGGCTCTCACACAAGTCCTAGCGCTCGCGGAACGCCAGGCGAGTGTCTTACCACTACACCACGGAGACTGCAAAAACCTTAAATCTTAAACCTTACCAACCTCAACACAAATCCGGCCAAACATTCACGTTTAATCAAGCTACACAATATTTGGTATGGTATATTTTCCAGAACAAAAAACGTGGCCATTCATGTGTACACTGGTGAGCAGCATATACACGTGTTCCTCCTCTCAGTGGACAAGGTCACATGTTATCTACATACTGTTGAGGGTAATAACGCGCTCACATATGTAAATAAGAACAATAATAAAGGGAACAACAGTAGGCCTATTGGCCTATACCAGGCAGCGCACTACCAGTCCGCCCAAACTCCCTCCCATGTCTAGCCTACGCCTGAGAAGTATGCAGCGATCCCTCGTCTATTATATTATCCCATAGTGTACTCCATAAGTCAACCGCAATGTTCCTAAACCAGTATTTACCCGGGTTTTCCCGAATCTAAACTTATTCAATATATGTGCAGTATATACATCACTATAACCCCTCAGAGGATTCGAACCCAGGCCGCCAAGGGTCTCCCCCATCAACAATTATTATATTTCATTTTTTATATAAAAAATGACAAATTTTTAATCTAAATTTTAATAGTTTTGTGGGCGTTCACTTGCAAAATCGAAATATTGAACCCACGACCACCAAAGCGGAAGACTAGAATTCTACCAACCAGGCTACGAACATCCACAATAAGAGAGGGTCCCCAGAGACACCACTGGTATCCAATTGGGATTATAGAGACCTCTCCTGGTCGGTAGAACTCCAGACTTCTGCTTCAGTGATTGTGGGTTCGAGGCTCCGATGATGCAAGCGAATGAAATGTTATTTTCATGTTTATTGTGGTTTACAATTGATATGACTGGCAGGTGGCTCACCTAATGCCTCCAGACTCAAGTGGCACTCCAGGAGAGGCCTAAAGTTCCAGTTGGATACCAGTGGTGCGAGTCTCAGACGCTCTTATTGTGGGTGTTCATAGCCTGGTCGGTAGAATTCTAGTCTCCCTCTTCGGTGGTCGTGGATTTGAAGCTCCGATTGTGCAAGTGAATGAAATTATTTATATACATCACTAATAGCTTTTTGACTCGACCAGGATTCGAACCTTCGCCGACCAGGATCACCCACAAGTTCACAGGGTACTGTAACCACGTCACCACATACATTATATTATATTATATATATATATATATATATATATATATATATATATATATATATATATATATATATATATATATATATATATATATAATATATGTGGGTGTGTACTCACCTATTTGTGCCTGCAGGATCGAGCAGTGACTCTTGGATCCCGCCTTTCGAGCCATCAGTTGTTTACAGCAATGACTCCTGTCCTATTTCCCTATCATACCTAGTTTTATAAACAACCTGCTCCTTTAGTGCATTCCATTTTTCCACAACTCTCACGCTAAAAGAAAACTTCCTAACATCCCTGTGACTCATCTGAGTTTCCAGCTTCCACCCATGTCCCCTCGTTCTGTTAATATTACGTGTGAACATTACATTTCCACTTTGTCAATTCCCCTGAGTATTTTATAGGTTCCTATCATATCCCCCCCTCTCCTTGTTTTCTAGTGTCGTAAGGTTCAGTTCCTTCAGGAGCTCTTCGTATCCCATCCCTTGTAACTCTTGGACGAACCTCGTCGCAAACTTCTGAACCTTTTCCAGTTTCCTTATGTGTTTCTTCAGATGGGGGACTCCATGATGGCGTGGCATACTCTAAGACTGGTCTCACGTAGGCAGTGTAAAGCACCCTAAAAGTCTCCTTACTTAGGATTCTGAATGATGTTCTAACTTTTGCCAGTGTAGAGTACGCTGTTGTCGTTATCCTATGTATATGTGCCTCAGGAGTTAGCTTAGGTGTTACGTCCACGCCCAGGTCTCTTTCTCGAATCGTTACAGGTAGGCAGTTCCCCTTCATTGTGTACTGTCCATTTGGTCTCCTATCACCTGATCCCATTTCCATAACTTTACATTTATTCGTGTTGAACTCCAGTAGCCATTTCTCTGACCATCTCTGAAACCTGTTCAGGTCCTCTTGGAGGATCCTACAATCATTATCTGACACAACTCTTCTTATTAATTTTGCGTCATCCGCGAACATCGACATGTAGGATTCTACTCCAGTAAACATGTCATTTACGTAAATTACAAATAGAATTGATCCCAGCACCGATCCTTGAGGTACTCCACTCGTTACTGTTCGTTAATTAATGGAAGTTGTTAATTAATGCACAACTATATTCTACCCACTTCCAAGACCCCGTACCAATATACAAGCATCAAGAGGAAGTATAGGCCAATAGGCCCTTTGCAGTTACTTCCATTCTTCCCTCTCACTTATCCAATTTATACCCATTGCACCGTGTTCTGTCTTGTGTTGATCAAAAGTTTGTTCACCTCATCCAAAACTGTTTCAACATATCACCTCACCCAAATGCGAGTATATAAGACAAGCTGTTTAGCGTTAGAATTAGTAAAACTCTGTTAAGCGTTTTCAGGTTACAGTTGTGTGTGTGTAAACTAAAGTCTTTGAAAATGTAATAAGTTATTACGAAACGCGTTCAAGCGTCGCGTCAGACTAGAAATAAAAATGAATTTTGGAGAATTGATTTTTCAATTACCATCGATAGTAAAAAGAAACAAGAAATATTGAGGAAATTCATGTAAGAATTATTAACCTTACTTTTTCGGTCATATTTAACAACATGTTTACAAGAAAGACTGCTACCAAAATATACTAACACACACACACACACACACATATATATATATATATATATATATATATATATATATATATATATATATATATATATATATATATATATATATATATCGCCCCTTATTCTTGGTTAGCGTTGATAATGGATTAATACGAAAGCGCTCAGACCATCTGTTTACCCTACTTCATGATCACTTGTACACTCTTGGCCGTGAAATTGCTTCCTTAAGACTGGTGTTTGTTCTTACGTGAAGGTCACTATGTGTGCGTGAACACCACTATACCACACAGTGTGCCTGTGCCACACCGTGACATACCTGGAGACACACCTGCTTGATGGGGTTCTGGGAGTTCTTCTACTCTCCAAGGCCAAGCTTGACTTGTGAGAGTTTAAATGAACAAATCCACAAGGGCCGTGACGAGGTTTCGAACCTGCGTCCGAGAGCATCCCAGACAGAACATAAAGACAGGCTATTTAACACAAGGGGCACACGCACTAGGGGACACAGGTGGAAACTGAGTGCCCAAATGAGCCACAGAGATATTAGAAAGAACTTTTTTAGTGTCAGAGTGGTTGACAAATGGAATGCATTAGGAAGTAATGTGGTGGAGGCTGACTCCATACACAGTTTCAAGCGTAGATATGATAGAGCCCAATAGGCTCAGGAACCTGTACACCAGTTGATTGACGGTTGATAGGCGGGATCAAAGAGCCAGAGCTCAACCCCCGCAAGCACAACTAGGTGAGTACAAGTGCCGAGAGCATCGGCCCTTGTGGATTTGTTCATTTGATTCATCACGCAATTGTGATTTTTGTGTGTTGTGAGTTTGATTCACCAAGCTGTTGCTTGGAGCGGCCCGCAGGCCCACATACCCACCACAGCCCGGTTGGTCCTGCACATTTTTGTTTAGAAAACAGGCTAGTTTCCTCTTGAAGATATCCACGGTTGTTCCGGCAATATTTCTTATAGTCGCTGGGAGGACGTTGAACAACCGCGGACCTCTGATGTTTATACAGTGTTCTCTGATTATGCCTATGGCACTCCCGTTCTTCACTGGTTCTATTCTGCATTTTCTTCCATATCGTTCACTCCAGTACGTTGTTATTTTACTGTGTAGATTTGGGACCTGGCGCTCCAGTATTTTCCATGTGTATATTATTTGGTATCTCTCTCGTTCCCTTTCTAGAGAGTACATTTGGAGAGCTTTGAGACAATCCCAATAATTTAGGTGCTTTATCTCGTCTATGCGTGCCGTATATGTTCTCTGTATTCCCTCTATTTCAGCAATCTTTCCTGCTCTGAAGGGGGAAGTGAGTACCGAACAGTACTCGAGACGGGACAACACAAGTGACTTGAAGAGTACAACCATTGTGATGGGATCCCTGGATTTGAAAGTTCTCGTAATCCGTCCGATCATTTTTCTGGCTGACGCAATATTTGCTTGGTTATGCTCCCTAAACGTTCGATCGTCGGACATCATTATTCCCAAATCCTTGACATGCTGTTTTCCTACTATGAGCAGATTCAATTGTGTTTTGTACCCTGTATTATGTTTCAGATCCTCATTTTTGCGGTACCTGAGTACCTGGAATTCATCACTGTTAAGCACCAAGTTATTTTCTGCTGCAAAATCGAAAACTTTGATGATATCTGCTTGTAGTTTTTCAGTGTCTTCAGCAGAGGTAAATTTCATGCTGTTTTTGCGTCATCTGCAAAGAATGACACGAGGCTGTGACTTGTATTTTTGTCTCTATCCATGATATGATATATATCATGTCATATACATATACAGTACACCCGGTGACACTCCAGGGTACACCTGGTGTAATATCATATTGTTATCTTGATATCGATCTTTAGCCTACAACTAAGAGCGGCATAAGCGGATGACAGCATTTGTCACTAAGCTGTCACCTGACGCAGGACTAACACTCAGTAGTCCCACAACACCCCCCCCCCCCCAAAGTATATCCTCACAATAATAACGCCATTGCACACACACACACACACACACACACACACACACACACACACACACACACACACACACACACACACACACACACACAATACCCCATAAAAGGCTGTTACAAAAAGTTGGAGCAACAAGCAGGAGGAAAAGGTAAGGTGCTCCAGTGGATAAGGGAGTATCTAAGCAACAGGAAACAGCGAGTAACGGTGAGGGGAGAGACATCAGAGTGGCGAAATGTCACCACCGGAATCCCACAGGGCTCAGTACTTGGACCCATCCTCTTTCTAATATATAAATGATCTTCTAGAGGGTATAGACTCATTCCTCTCAATGTTTGCTGATGATGCAAAAATTATAAGAAGAATCAAGACAAATGAAGATAGACAGAGACTACAGGACGACCTGGACAAACTGGAGGAATGGTGTAGAAAATGGCTACTAAAATTCAACTCATGAAAGTGCAAAGTAATGAAATTAGGCGAAGAGAGCAGAAGGCTGAACACAAAGTACTATCTGGTAGGCGAAATCCTGCAAGAGTCAAATAGAGAGAGATCTGGGGGTTGATATCACACCGAATCTGTCCCCAGAGGCCCACATCAAAAGGATATCATCAGCGGCATATGCTAGGCTGGCCAACATAAGAACTGCCTTTAGAAACTTGTGTAAGGAATCGTTCAGGACCCTGTATACCACTTATGTAAGACCAATCCTACCGTATGCAGCTCCAGCCTGGAGTCCATACCTAGTTAAATACAAGACAAAGTTAGAGAAGATTCAGAGGTATGCCACCAGACTAGTCCAGGAACTGAGGGTATGAGCTACGAGGAAAGGCTAAAGGAGGTGAAACTCACGTCCCTGGAAGAGAGAAGTGTAAAGGGGAGACATGATAACCACCTACAAAATTCTCAGGGGAATTGACAGGGTGGACAAAGACAAACTCTTTAGCACGGGTGGGACACAGGTGGAAACTTAGTACCCAAATGAACCACAAAGAAATTAGAAAGAATTTTTCAGTGTCAGAGTAGTTAACAAATGGAATGCACTAGGAAGTGATGTGGTGGAGGCTGACTCCATACACAGTTTCAAATGTAGATATGATAGAGCCCAGTAGGCTCAGGAACCTGTACACCAGTTGATTGACAGTTGAGAGGCGGGACCAAAAAGCCAAAGCTCAACCCCTGGAAGCACAACTAGGTGAGTACACACATATATACGATATATATGAAGGATCCGTCGCTAGGAACTACAAATCACCGACGTGTCCACTTACGACATTTGTAACTCTTATCTCCATCATGGCGGCTTTGTATTTACTTAACAGTTTACGAGCTCCGATGCGCTACGAGGTCGTCCTTAACAATACCAACGTTAAGTTAAGCACGACCTCTTAGCACTCTGATACTGGCAAACTGTAAATAGTAAATACTGTCCTTGTTGACATGATCGAGCTACGAGGTGCAGATATCTTAAGTGTACCCTTAAGTGCTATGTGAATCCTGCTCACGACCCGTGCTGCTGCCTTGGTCCGCCCTCCGCCCCCACTCTCTCTCTCTCACTGTGTTAAACCACAAGAATAATGGCAAATGCAGAAGCCCTATTGGTCCATACAAGGCCGCTCCTGTTCGCCCATACTAAGCAGCTCCTGTTAGCCCATACTAAGCAGTTCCAATATGCCCATATCAGGCAGCTCCTGTTGGCCCATATGAGGCAGCTCCTGTTGGCCCATTGAGGCAGTCCCTATTACTATCCAGCCAAACACATTCATATATATCTAAGGCACGCCTGAAACACTCCAGTGATCTCTTGTCTATTACATTACCCGGCAATTAATTCCATAAACCCAGTTTTCAAACCAGTATTTACCCAGGTCTTTCCTGACAGAAAACTTTTCCTGACTTAATTTCTCCTAGAGGGTCGCTGGAGACGGTGAGCGTCTTGGGGACAGGAAACCCGAGACTTGTGAAGGCTTCACTGATTTTCTCTGATTACTTTTTCCAGGTGTATTTTAAAGCTGAACTTCGTCTTGCTTCGTTGGCTTCAGCGGCGGACTGTATATCCTGTTGTGCTCGGTGGCTGGCAAGCTGATGTGCACGGTGGCTGGCTAGCTGTTGTGCACGGTGGCTGGCAAGCTGTTGTACACGGTGGCTTGACCACTGTTGTGCACGGTGGCTTGACTACTGTTGTGCACGGTGGCTTGATCACGCTGTTGTGCACGGTGGCTGGTAAGCTGTTGTGCACGGTAGCTTGACCACGTTGTTGTGCACGGTGGCTTGACCACTGTTGTGCACGGTGGCTTGACCACGTTGTTGTGCACGGTGGCTTGACCACGTTGTGCACAGTGGCTTGACTGTACTTGTGCACGGTGGCTTGACTGTACTTGTGCACGGTGGTTAGACCACACTGTTGTGCACGGTGGCTTGACCACACTGTTGTGCACGGTGGCTTGACTACTGTTGTGCACGGTGGCTTGACCACGTTGTTGTGCACGCTGGCTTGACCACTGTTGTGCACGGTGGCTTGACCACTGTTGTGCACGGTGGCTAGACCACACTGTTGTGCACGGTGGCTTGACCACTGTTGTGCACGGTGGCTTGACAACACTGTTGTGCACGGTGGCTTGACCACACTGTTGTGCACGGTGGCTTGACAACACTGTTGTGCACGGTGGCTTGACCACACTGTTGTGCACGGTGGCTTGACCACACTGTTGTGCACGGTGGCTTGACTACACTGTTGTGCACGGTGGCTTGACCACACTGTTGTGCACGGTGGCTTGACCACACTGTTGTGCACGGTGGCTTGACTGCACTTGTGCACGGTGGCCTGATCACACTGTTGTGCACGGTGGCTTGACTGCACTTGTGCACGGTGGCCTGATCACACTGTTGTGCACGGTGGCTTGACTGTACTTGTGCACGGTGGCTTGACCACTATTGTGCACGGTGGCTTGACTACACTGTTGTGCACGGTGGCTTGACCACACTGTTGTGCACGGTGGCGTGACCACACTGTTGTGCACGGTGGCTTGACCACACTGTTGTGCACGGTGGCGTGACCACACTGTTGTGCACGGTGGCGTGACCACACTGTTGTGCACGGTGGCGTGACCACACTGTTGTGCACGGTGGCTTGACCACACTGTTGTGCACGGTGGCGTGAACACACTGTTGTGCACGGTGGCGTGACCACACTGTTGTGCACGGTGGCGTGACCACACTGTTGTGCACGGTGGCGTGACCACACTGTTGTGCACGGTGGCGTGACCACACTGTTGTGCACGGTGGCGTGACCACACTGTTGTGCACGGTGGCGTGACCACACTATTGTGCACGGTGGCGTGACCACACTGTTGTGCACGGTGGCGTGACCACACTGTTGTGCACGGTGGCGTGACCACACTGTTGTGCACGGTGGCTTGACCACACTGTTGTGCACGGTGGCGTGACCACACTGTTGTGCACGGTGGCGTGACCACACTGTTGTGCACGGTGGCCTGACCACACTGTTGTGCACGGTGGCGTGACCACACTGTTGTGCACGGTGGCGTGACCACACTGTTGTGCACGGTGGCGTGACCACACTGTTGTGCACGGTGGCGTGACCACACTGTTGTGCACGGTGGCGTGACCACACTGTTGTGCACGGTGGCGTGACCACACTGTTGTGCACGGTGGCGTGACCACACTGTTGTGCACGGTGGCTTGACCACACTTGTGCACGGTGGCGTGACCACACTGTTGTGCACGGTGGCGTGACCACACTGTTGTGCACGGTGGCGTGACCACACTTGTGCACGGTGGCGTGACCACACTGTTGTGCACGGTGGCGTGACCACACTGTTGTGCACGGTGGCCTGACCACACTGTTGTGCACGGTGGCGTGACCACACTGTTGTGCACGGTGGCGTGACCACACTGCTGCACATTCAAGCTTGGAAAGCTTAAAGCTGTTGCACACTGTGACATTTGAAATCATAAAAATTTGTTACTATTTTACTGCAGCAAACCTTTTGCTGCGCCCCAAAAGGTTGTGCCATTCAGGTGTTGCGAGCTCCCAGAGTGCAACTCTGCTGCTAGAGTTGCACTCTGGGGATAATAACACGCAAAACCTGCGTTTTGAATGTCAATATTCCCTGTAACATTATGAACACATGAAAAAAATCAATATTGACCATTTCATCTCTACCGACTTCATGCGGGTCACCACGGGAGCCGATCTCCCTTGAAAGAGGGAGGGTGGACGGCCAGTGTGTCCACGCCCGACATTCCTGTGACAGTTCCCTAACACCCACCAGTCACACTGCAATGTTTAATGAAGCTAGTCCCAGGCGTCTGGCCTCCAACCTTAGACAGAGACATTGTCTCTTCAAGATATAGATATATAGAATTATACCTATCGCCATGGCATGTGCCCCCTTGTGGCTTGTGAAGTGGTTTCACTCCTGTGGAGGATACACACAAGGAACATACACCTTTGGCAGTAAGAGATTGCCAGATTCAATTGAAATTTCTTTATTATGCAACCCATACCCATCCCGTGGGCGGTGGTGGAAAGGGTTACAGAGGCATATAATGGGTTCAGGAACTGAGCCCCAGAGTTCGTTTAGCTAAGCAAGTGACAATCTTTTGAAGCTAGTTAAACAATTGTTAATGTTACACACACACACTTATATATATATATATATATATATATATATATATATATATATATATATATATATATATATATATATATATATATATATATATATATATATATATATATATATATATTATATATAATATATATATATATATATATATACTATACTATATAGTATATATATATATATATATACTATATACCTACCAAAATATACTATATATATATATATATATAGTATATTTTGGTAGCAGTCTTTTTTGTAAACATATGTTGTTGAATATGACCGAAAGAGTAAGATTAATAATGCTAACACGAATCTTCTCAATATTTCTTATGTTTTTCTTCACTGTCGGGGGTAGCTGAAAAATTAGCTCTCCAAATGTGTAGGTAACCTACACATTAAAAAATCAAAACCAGCAATCAACAGCCAATTAACACATAATTACATTCTACCCACGTCAAGACCCCAAACCAGCACAGAAGGAAGAGGATAGAATGTATACCCATGGTTATTTGCCCATTGTATATATCCAATTTATATCCATTGTTTCGTGTTTTGTTTCCTGTCACCTCACCCAAAAACATTTGTATCCCATCACCTCACACAAAAACATTTGTATCCCATCACCTCACTCAAAAACAAATATAAGCACGATCTGAGTAAGTATAAAATGTCTGAAAATGTGAGAAGTGTTCTTACGAAACGCTTCTAGGCGTCAGACCATAAATAAAACGGTGAAAATGAACTTTGGAGAGTTATTTTTTCAACTACCCCCGACAGTGAAGAAAAACATTAGAAATATTGAGAAGAAATATTGGTACTCCAGCCAGAGGTGGAGTACCACCTCTGGCTGGAAGAAGGGGGACCCTTAGCCTCGGAGGAAACCACATATAACGCATTAGAGGCAATGTTTAGGTCCACTTCAATACAGTTTCTGTTTGCTTTCCTCCTACCACCCCCTTCCTTTTGTCTTTTGTTGTGCTTTATTAGATATTTAAAGGTTACATGATATAAATTAATAATACAATTAGTGTTCAAATGTTATGGATCTCTTGGAGCTCCTCCGCGTCCGGACAGGAACCGAGGACGCAGCAGGCGTTTCCCCTCTGAATCGCCACACTGATGCGCTGAAACAAAAAACTGGCAGCTCTTGGGTCTCTGATGACGTCAATGAGCCTGGAACCCAAAAAATTGAGAAATCCTAAGGCCCTCCTACTCCAGGAGCCATGCATCTCAGACGCTATGGGACCAAAGGTGTATTGACCTTCCAATCGCCTGTATTTGACTGATTTTGTTATTTCCCTGTGGTTGGCCGCCCCACCTGTTTGATCAGCCCTGAAGTGGACATAGGTGTCAGCCAGGGTGGACACACATGTGTAGTCCCACACCAACTGTTTGCTCCTTTTCCAGGGGTATATAGTGATGCCATTAGGACGATGTGTGGGGGTCATCCGGCTTTTGGTCCCCTAGGGTGCGAGGTTCTCTCTCCGCTGAGCAGTGAGCTGAGACAAGGCTCCTCTTGAGGTTGTCATTGACCTCGTTGTGTCTTGCATGCCAGCCCTTGGATTTCCCACAGTGCAACCCACGCAGTTCATATTGGTCTGCTTCCACCCTGTTGCAAATACACTTGTATTCAGTGTGAATTGGGGCACCAAGGCGGAGGGGCACTGCTACACGAAGGGATTCTGAATCTAGACGCGTGCCCATTGCCGACATGGGTACTGCCAGGAGGAAGTATATACCATAGTATTGTAGTAGCCATCCTCCAATATTCATTTTAGCAAGTTCGCTCAGAATGACGTGTGGGGTTAGCAAAGTCAAAGGCTGACTTTAAGATCTAGGAAAGTGGTATATAACCTATTAGTATGCAGGGTGATGAAGGGGGTAATACAGTGATGTACATTCTCTCCCTGCGTGAAGCCATATATCTGGGGAGACAAAACGGTACTAATTCTGTAAAGGAACCGGTTTAGAACCATCTTCTCGAGACACAGAGACAACCAGTGAGAGAGATTGGGCGAAAAGCACTCTGCTGATTATGTTTAGGAATGTGAGTAATACGGCTGTTAGTCCATGACTTTAGAAGCTCTTATTATACAATTAATGCAAAGGATTTCCTAGCAATAGCAGCATACGCAGCGTTCCGTAAGGAACTCCATTTTCCCCGGGTGATGTAGCTCTGCCTTTATGTAGAGCAGACTCTAGTTCGTATTCAGTAAAAAGCATGTCACAGTCATCCTCTTGCCCAAGGTATGAAGTCAAGGAGCCTTGCTCTATCAGCATATCTATTATTTAATTCAGTTTGTGTTGGTAGAGGAAGACTGTCAAAGCTGGAAGTTGTGGCCCAAGCATCAACAAGCTCAACTGCTCTGTGCAGAGGATTAGTGTGCAAGATCTCTGCAGTATTTTTTCCCTTTGATCTTGTTGATATCCTTCCATGCCCGGTTTAGTCGCGTGTGAGAATTGAGATCACTGACAAAAGTTCTCAGTCTGTCTGCCTCAGCTCTACCATATGTTTTCTGGCCTCAGCCAGGGCCGTTTGAAAGAGCTTAAGCATTTCAGTAGTGCGGATCCTTCTATAAGTTTGTCCAGTTCTTCTGGCCGTGGGTTTTAGTGTATGGGGAAAGAATTTATAAGCACAATTTATTTGTGAAGACTTAAATTTCTAGCTTAATAAAACAAACTTAATAGAGTCAAAATTGCGTTTTATGCTACCAAGTTGTAGGAAGTCACGACTACTCGAGTCTAGGAACAGTTACAAACGACCTGTGATTAAGAACAGACCTAAATTTGTTATAAATTAGTTTTGGTGGTCATACAGTAACTTTGGCTTGAAGCATTCTGTGTTGCATTTGTAGTCATGTTATATAACAATGTACAAAAAATTTTCCTGGGTAATAAGCAATTACTAATTGTTCATATCTCCAAAGTGTAGAAAACAACTATCATTCCCCACAAGCTTTGGTTTTAAGACAAGAACAGCGATATTTTGTAATTGAACCCATTTTCCAGAACATTCCAGATTTAATCAACCAATCAATGACTATTCATAAATGTCTTTTGTACATTTATAGTTGGGTTACTTTACACAAATTTAGAGACTTATTTGATTAAGAGAGTTATAATTACTAACAACATAACATAAAATGTCTGACGATGATAATACAATTTAAAGAATTGTTATAAACTAATCATTCAATGACCTTATACAAAACGACGGGAGTCCCTTGAAAATTCCTGCATACTTGCTACACTGATAATATCACTCATTCTCAAGTTGTATTGCCTGATAATAAGTTGATATTTCTGGCCACTCAAGGGTAAGGTTAGTTTCATAAGACGACCGAGGACGGGAAAGGCGAGAGCCACGAGCGGGAGATGACTCGTGCAGGCAGTCAGGTAAACAGTTATGTGAGTGTACACTCATCTCCGCCCACGTCATCCAACTGGTTCTTGTCTTGACCTCCCGGTCACATGAGGCGAGGCGCGCCATAGTGGGCGTCCAGCTTCCACCCACGGCTGCTTGTGGTGTGTGAACACGCCCACCCTGCCCACCCCCGGCTGCTTGTGGTGTGTGAACACGTCCACCCTGCCCACCCTGCCCACCCACGGCTGCTTGTGGTGTGTGAACACGTCCACCCACGGCTGCTTGTGGTGTGTGAACACCTCCACCCTGCCCACCCACGGCTGCTTGTGGTGTGTGAACACCTCCACCCTGCCCACCCACGGCTGCTTGTGGTGTGTGAACACGTCCACCCTGCCCACCCACGGCTGCTTGTACTCACCTAGTTGTGCTTGCGGGGGTTGAGCTTTGGCTCTTTGGTCCCGCCTCTCAACTGTCAATCAACTGGTGTACAGATTCCTGAGCCTACTGGGCTCTATCATATCTACATTTAAAACTGTGTATGGAGTCAGCCTCCACCACATCACTGCCTAATGCATTCCATTCGTTAACTACTCTGACACTGAAAAAGTTCCTTCTAACGTCTCTGTGGCTCATGTGGGTACTCAGTTTCCACCTGTGTCCCCTTGTTCGCGTACCACCAGTGTTGAATAGTTTACCCTTGTTTACCCGGTCGATTCCCCTGAGGATTTTGTAGGTTGTGATCATGTCTCCCCTTACTCTTCTGTCTTCCAGCGTCGTAAGGTGCATTTCCCGCAGCCTTTCCTCGTAAGTCATGCCTCTTAGTTCTGGGACTAGTCTAGTGGCATACCTTTGGACTTTTTCCAGCTTCGTCTTGCGCTTGACAAGGTACGGGCTCCATGCTGGGGCCGCATACTCCAGGATTGGTCTCACATATGTGGTGTACATGTGTGTGTGTGTGTGTGTGTGTGTGTGTGTGTGTGTGTGTGTGTGTGTGTGTGTGTGTGTGTGTGTGTGTGTGTGTGTGTGTGTGATCTCTCAGTTTCAACATACATGAGTACGGGAAACAAAATAATGACTTCCTGCGTAATATTAGAGACTACGCTGTAGACAGAAGAAATAGGTCCTTTATTAGATATCATTACGCCAAGTCCTCTTCCTGTGACCTTGGATAACTTGTTTTTCTTAATATTATGCGTGTTTTAAACAACGCAAGTCTTTGCTCTTTTATCTTGCACTGAAACTTGCATACCATTCACAGCCTACTCATATCATTCCCCCAACATATACATATATATACACATATATACTATATATATACAGTATATTTCATTCACTTGAGACATCGGAGCCTTGAACCATGGACCACAGACTTATTATGTAAAATGAAACGTGCCCAACCATTTCTATCCCGCCCAGGATTCGAAATTCTCGATTCAGCCCGTTTTCATAAGCATATGCCAAACGCAGCCCGTCCTCTAAACTCTTCTAAAGTCCATTCCATGCACCCGCCAAACCCCCAGCTGTTTATGAATGAAAAACGGTTTACACACTACTAACAACTGTTGACGTCCGAACACTTCCGGAACAAGTGCTTCGCTGACGACTTTTGTTCAAAATACAGCACGGTAAATGCTTCACCCACGTACTACAAATACAAATAATCGCCAACAGAACCTAAAAACCTAACCTAACCAATGCCTAAATATGCACAATATGCTAATATATAACAATATTAATTTATATTTGAGAAAATTTCTATTTTGAATGTACAGCATGTTAATTAAAATTGATGAATGCATCTTTGAGGTCAACCACTGGATGGAATGGACATTGACTGAGGACGGGTTGCTCGATTGAGTCGAGAACGAACCCAACTTTACTGCCGAGACTCTCGGTAGTGAGATAGTGTTGTCTTGCCTATATATTGAGGTTATTGGGACTGTCAGCCAAGTGGGCATGTAAAGGCATGCACGACATTCGTCTTTTACAGGACGCTTCGCTTGTGTCCAGGGAACTGACAATTTACAAGAGCAACAAGATGCTCTTCTTGAGCAACTTACTTACGAAGAACAGTCTTACTTCAGGAAATTATTAATTATAAATTATCGAATACCACTGAATTTGTCTCAATTATCAAAACATAAAATTATCATTAATTTTCACACTACATGTTTAAAAAGCGGGCTATGTGATGGCCCTACAAAAAAAAAAATAAAATTCAGATGCAATAAAGTATTGGACTCCAATAAACCTGTTTGACATAGTAGTTTGTCAATGGAGAGAAAAGACCCCTGTAGATTGATTGATAAATACTAAGCCAGCAGCCAAGAGGTGGCACTACCTGGGGCTGGCAGTGGAGGGAGGTAGACGTGCGTGTCAGGCCGGGGTGAATGGTACAGTGCTGGACGCTCATCGTCTCACTTCATGAATGAGGAATGTCTGCAGGCGTAGTTGACGCGCCCCGTTCTCACCATCACACAAGCGTCAAATTTGAGGTGGTTTTCCCAACCAAGAATTTTAAGAACCTAAGCAACACACCAAACTCTTTGAGGCTGACTCATTATCCCCAGGTAGCGTCAATTTTGCGGTGGGTTTAATTTCACTAACCGTTGGGGTTGATAGTGTAAACAATGCAGTACATTAAGTGAGGCAGTCGGTTGACAAAACCACACACTAGAAGGTGAAGGGACGACGACGTTTCGTTTCATCGACTTGAGAATGGTCCAGGACGGACCGAAATATCGTTGTCCCTTCACCTTCTAGTGTGTGGTCTGGTCAACTTACTTTAGCCACGTTATTGTGACTCATCGCCTGCATATGACACAGTCGCACTAGAGGCGGCTAGGCTCGGGAAATAAAGTTTTTGGTACAATGAAATCTGCAAAAAGTGTTGTACCATGACATGTGGGCCTATGGATGTGAAATATATGTTTACTGGATGGAAAAAGAGAGCACAGGCAGTGCAAGGATACACACAATAAGCAATTCATATACAACGAAAAGGTGTCTGGGATTCACAAAACTGAAATGGGCTGATCCACGGTAATGTAGCAATCATGTAGGAATGTGTAATGAAAGGAGTGCAGCCAGGGTGGTTAAACATGTGTAGGCCTACACCAACTGTTTGCCCCTTTACAAAGGGGCAAACCTTTGCCCCCTTTGTACAAAAAAAGTACCTAGAGGAAGGGAAGACAACTACCAGGGGGAAACCAAGCTATTACTACTATATATACACAAGAGGGTACCTGATATAATGAGATAGATAAACTAAGATAATGTGGCCTGAATGTGAACAAGATGAGAAGTAGTATTAATCAAGACTAAGGTAAGGTAATTATGAAGAGAAAGCGCTAAGCCAGTGTGATGGCATATCACTTGGAAGGGGTATGAGACAAGAAACTGGGACACGTGGACAAGGAGCTGGGATACGATACCCAACCACTTCGACCATCGGGAATCGAACGCCGACTTTGCATGAAGAGATACCAACGCTCTACGGAGTAGGTGAGTGGAGGCAGTATACTAGGAGGATGTGAATGACTGTCAGTTTATCTCCGTGACACTTCACGGTGGGTGCCGGAGCCTAATCATACTCCTGGTCTCAGAAATGACTGAGCCGCTGCCTCGAACCTTTCACCAGAAATGTGGTGGCGTTAGCCGCGATGCTGCCGTGTGGGGCGGCCGTTATCACAGGTCACTTGTAATACATTTCCCATCTTTTATGATATGGAGGAGATTTAAGTTTGTGAAAATCAATTAGAACGTATGTGATAGGGACTTTCCCTTGAATCATGAACTTTTGTGATGGATGGGGGGGGGGGGAGAAGAAGGCTTTGAAATACAGGATATACAGTATAGTAAACTGTAGCACTGAAATATAGTGAATGGTAAGCTTCTGTTTCACCCCACTGACTAATCACCTTGTTGCTCTCTATTGACATTATTGTACAATAAACACATCTACGCTAGCCTCACAGTACCGTAGCCTCACAGTACCACAACCTCTAACACACAATTCGAGTAGTTAACAAGTGGAATACATTAGGAAGTGATGTGGGGGAGGCTGACTCCATACACTGTTTCAAATGTCGATATAAAAGAGCCCAGTAGGCTCAGGAATCTGCACACCAGTTGATTGACAGTTGAGAGGCGGGACTAAGAGCCAGAGCTCAACCCCCGCAAGCACAACTAGGTGAGTACACCACTTTAATATCAACATCCGGGCATAACAACTTCCTACTCTAGTACCCCCCCTCCCCCCCCCCCCCCCACACACACACACACACAAACCTTGTTATTGTTACGAATGTCCTTCCTGAACACCCGGTGAGAGAGGATATGAGGTTGAGGGGGGGGGGAGGGGTCAAGGTATATACTTCCATTATGTCATATCCTATCTGGGTGCTTCCCAACATGGAGACTGGGCCAGGACTCATCAGGCACATTCGTGTCCACTCACGAAACCTGTACATCTTTCCTCACTCGTGGCGGCTTTGTTTACTTTTACTAAAATGTTTATGAACTCCGAGGCACTACGAGGTTGTCCGTCACAATAACAACATTGAGATGTGAAAATTTGATGCTCGTACTTAATAAATACAGACTAAGCCACCATGACTGATGAAAGGTGTACAGGTTTCGTAAGAGGACACGTATATGTGCAATGAATCCTGGCCCTGTGATCTTACTACAGTGCCAATATATTTCTAAGTCTAAGGAGATAAGGTGTCTGATTGTTAACCAAGAAAGTTGACCCTTCCTTGAATCCTAGTAAATTATGTTGTGTGAAAGAGCAACATTTTACATTTGTGTGTGAAAATCATTATATTCGCTGTCTATGGATGTTCAAGAGAAGAGTGAGCTGATGGAGGTATAGTCAAATCGTACACGAGACGATTCGGCAAAGCTCGTTTTCCGATTGTCATAACCACGTATATCGTTAGGTTAGGATGTATTAGGCTAGGCTGTGATAGGCTAGCATGGTTAGGTAAGCCAACCGCCTTATGTGCAGTGTAATCTTTCTCCTATAGGCTGATCTAGCCCTATGTCAATTTTTCCTGGAATGTAGATTAGAATATCAGCTGCCTGCTATTTACATGAGGTATGCCCACTTCAAGAGACCTGTTGATAATGGAAACAACTAGACATTGTCTTACATAAGCCTACCCAGAATATTGAGTAATTAGGTAATGTTACGTTATCTCTTGCTGGAACAGTAGGCCTATATAAGTGTTTCTTGTATCACCGTCACTCAATCACTCACTGTCAACGTCACTCCCACACCATCAACACGTCCTCCTAATAATACGTCGCATTTTGACGTATACTTTACCCAAGACCAAAAACTGTCGTACTAGAAAATGGTAGCGGATCGCTAAAGTGACACTGCCCCGTTTTCTCTTCGTGAGTCATCTGGTAGATAAAGATAACGCACTTTAGTACGACAGTTTCTTGACGGTGGGAACGCAGGCGAGAACGGGCTGCACCATCACTGTCACTCCTTCACTGTCACTCCTTCACTGTCACTCTTTATGATTCAACTCTCCAAATATGGTTACATACGCGTCCAACAGCCTGGTTGATCAGTCCAACAACCAGGAGGCCTGGTCGACGTCCGGGCCGCCGGGACGCTGAGCCCCGGAAGCACCTCAAGGTTACCTCAAGGTAAGGTACTTGTAACAGACTTAGAAACGTCCACTAAATTTAATAGCTTCTTTTCATCAATTGGTGCTAACCTTGCCGGAAACAACTCACTGGCAGCTATCCTCTCTACTCGTTTATCAGTCACCCCGACACACACTATATCCATAATTTACTCACAACCAGAGCTGGGAACAGTGGTGAATTACCAACTATGGTATATAAAAGTGCCGCTCATGCCCTTGCACCGCCCATAGCTCACTATTAAACAAATCTCAAGAGTGTCATACTTTTCCTGATATCCTTAAAAAAGCAAGAGTAACACCAATTCATTAAGGAGGTGATACAGCTGACAAAAGCAATTACAGACTAATATCAAACCTACCGGTACCATTAAAATTATTTGAACAATTCAAAAACAGGTTTACTCCTACTTTATAAAATTCAGTGTATTCAATCCTAGTCAGTTTGGTTTCCATTTGCTTGGTATAATTTACACAGCCCTTGACAAAAAATATTTCCCAATTGGCCTCTTTATTGACCCGAGAAAGGCATGTAGTAAATCATAACTATCTCTTACTTAAACTTCATCACTATGGGATCCGAGACCCGCCCTGAACTATATTCGATCCTATCATAACAGGCACAAGTATGTAGCCATCAACGACATAACCTCTCCCTCTCTACCACTCACCGCAAGAGTACCACAGGGCAGCATCTTAGGACTTCTCCTATTTCTTGTATACATAAATGACTTGCCAAATGTCTCCAATGTTCTTAAACCTATACTCTCTGCTGACGATACTACTTTCACTTATTCAGACCCCAACCCCACACACTAAATAATATTGTAAATAACGAATTAAAAAACAAGTTCACTCATAGATGTCGACAAACACTAAACATAGAAAAGAACTACATTTTACTTGAAAGGAAATAATTAAACCAAATTTACCTTCAGATAGACAATGTCAACATTAATAGTAAATACGAAGGAACGTTCCTTGGCCTATATACAGACAAGAGACTTAACTTCAGTACTCACAGACAATACAGTCAAGTCTCAAATTGTTAGTATGATCTCAAAAATCAGATATTACGTTCCGTGCTCTGCTCTTACATAATACTACTCGCTAATTTATACCTATCTTACATATGGTATCTGTGCATGGGCTTCAATTACTGCAAACAACTTCAAGCCCATCATCACCCAGCAAAAATTTGCTATCAAAACGATAACTGTCTTCAGACAACAAACAGCCATTCTGTTCAAATCCTTAAACATGCTAAACATACACTCAATTTCTTGTAATTTTCACTTTCAAAACCTTGTTCATTGATTCTAATCCTGATTTGAAAATCTTCTTTGATAGACGTAATAGAGCCCATGAGCACCACACTAGAAATAAATCTCTCTGATATCCCCAGAGTCAGACTAAATCTGTGCAAACTCTCCATGCAAATAAAAGGACCCAGTGTATGGAACTCACCCCCTAATGAATTAAAAATTGTCCATCATATAGTTTATCACGCAAGTCAAACCAAAAAGTACCTAATTTCATCCACAGTTCGCCACCTTGTGCTACCCACTCATCCAATTTAGTACTCAAGTAATGCAACTTCAGTGTAATAAATTCTCTCAATTTGTAATATAATTATTATGTTGAACTAACATTCTGTTACAAAGTACCTATTATTACTCTCAATGTTTAGCATAAGGACCTGCGGGAAACGGTATGAGTGTTGATGGTTCTTCAAGAATATAACTCAAACCCCAATATATGTACGTTTTCAGCTTAATGCACCTTCTTGTATATAAATAGATAAATAAATAAGTGTATATTAGTTATATACTTGTCTCATCCTAATTTTGTGATATAAATTGTACCAATATACGCCTTGCCGCTCTACTGTTAAACCTCACTTTGTCTTTACAATATATCTCTCAAACTGTCAGCTAAATGTCACCAACTATATTTCTAAAACTTAAGTTTGATTAGATCACTACACACCTGTTTAGACTAGCCAATATTGTAATGATTTGTTACGAATTAAGTAAATAAGTTTTTAATTCTGATAAAGACAACATCCACGTGATATGCTGTTACTGTGGCACTTGTGCAATTAATGTACTGTACATTTTATGTAAAGTTTCCCAGTTACAAATGTATTACCATTTATGAATAGTCTTTGATTTGATCAGTTACTATCATTTTCCCTCACTTTCTTCTTCACCATTCCTCCGGGTGACCTTCACACTCTCTGCCAGTATCCCTCACTTTCACCGTCATTATGTCTCACCGTCACCGCAAGCGAGAGTGACGGTGGAACTCCCTCAATAACCAGGTGATAATTACACAAGGTGACACGCACTGATGAGCTGACTCACTCCCCCCCCCTCCCTCCCTCAACACACTACCTGGCGGCCAGGATGGGGTCCCTCCCGTCACTCACACGACTGGGGTCCCCGCCACTCGCCACTCACACTTCTGGGCCCCCCGCCACTCACACGATGGGTCCGGGGCCCATCTCATTATACCAAACATTGACTGACACTGACAAAAATAACAGAGGCGTTGTTATATTTTGTATTTAAATACTGAACAAAACCGTGACAAGCATCATAAAGCCCTGTCACAATCGTAATAAATTCACGTGACAAACATTATAAAGCCCAGTGACAAACAATACAAAGCTCCGTGACAAACACAATATTGTATGCCATTTATTTTCTTTATTATGCACCCATACCCATCCCGTGGGCGTGGGTGGAAAGGGTTACAGAGGCACATAATATGTTCAGGAACTGAACCCCAGAGTTCGTTTAGCTAAGCAAGTGACAATCTTATGAAGCTAGATACACAATTGTTAATATTACATACTCATGTGTGTGTGTATATATATATATATATATATATATATATATATATATATATATATATATATATATATATATATATATATATATATATATGTGTGTGTGTGTGTGTGTGTGTGTGTGTGTGTGTGTGTGTGTGTGTGTGTGTGTGTGTGTGTGGGTGTGTTTACTAGTTGTGTTTTTGCGGGGGTTGAGCTTTGCTCTTTCGGCCCGCCTCTCAACTGTCAATCAACTGTTTACTAACTACTTTTTTTTTCCCACACCACACACACACACCCCAGGAAGCAGCCCGTGACAGCTGACTAACTCCCAGGTACCTATTTACTGCTAGGAAACAGGGGCACTTAGGGTGAAAGAAACTTTGCCCATTTGTTTCTGCCTCGTGCAGGAATCGAACCCGCGCCACAGAATTACGAGTCCTGCGCGCTATCCACCAGGCTACGAGGCCCCGTGTGTGTGTGTGTGTGTGTGTGTGTGTGTGTGTGTGTGTGTGTGTGTGTGTGTGTGTGTGTGTGTGTGTGTGTGTGTGTGTAAATCACGAAGAATAAACACGTGATAAAAAATGTGACAGTGTCAGACCACGGAGGAAAATTGAAACAGGAATTTCCTTAAGTACTTTCGTGTATATATGTATATATTATATTATATATATATATATATATATATATATATATATATATATATATATATATATATATATATATATATATACACATGTACATAAACACATACCAATAATATTTTTATATCACAAGTGATTCAACAAGAGGCTCACAACAGTCACTATACAAGGCACTTTACATCTATAGTGAGTCACACAGTTACTAGTCTTGCTCCACACCTACCCAGTTGGGGCTCAGTAACAACTGGGCCCCAACACCATAAAGCCCCGAGGCAAACACCATAAAGCCCCGAGGCAAACACCATAAAGGCCCGAGGCAAACACCATAAAGCCCCGAGGCAAACACCATAAAGCCCCGAGGCAAACGCGGACAAACACTGTAAATACGGACACTAAATACGAACAAACACTGTAAACATAGACAAACACTAAACACGAACACTGTAAAGACAAAAAAAGTAAAAAACACTGTAAATACAGCCAAACACTGTAAACACGGACACTGTAAACATAGACAAACACTAAACACGAACACTGTAAATACAGACAAACACTGTAAACACGGACACTGTAAACATAGACAAACACTGATAACATCCACTTACTTGTTCATAGCATTGTCCAAGTTATGGTCAGAGGTTAGTGTGGTGGGGAACTGTCTGGGAAGAAGTTGTATCCTCACTAACACTGCTTGTTGGCTCACTCACAACCGCTTCATGTTATCAAAGCTTTGCCAGCCAAAATACACGACAAACTAATTATTGACGGCAATCATGGTACCACCGGGGGTCACTGTAGCGTGTTAGCAAGGTGGGTTAAGCTCTCCTGTTTTGCGTGAGATAAGTGTGAAGAGGTTAGAGCAGCGTGACAAGGGCGAGAGTGTGGCCGGAGAGCGACTACCTCCTCACTCCACCTTCAACAGCGTACTGAGGCGAGCGGTTCCTCTCTGCTGTATCTCAGGTTGCTTCCTGTAGCGAGTTTTCGCTTTCCTTAGCGCATTAGCGCGCTGTACTTGAACATTGTCACTAATATTACACAAAATTATAGGTACTATGACTCTCTTGTAGAACAATAATATCTTATCAATGTAGCTAATTCCAGGGGCCCTGAAGCAGACTATTCAAAAGCTTGATTGTACAGGATATGCGCTTATTGTAGCGATTTCCTCCTCATTACAACCTTGGAACGTATGTATACTAGAGAGAGCATGACGTCATAGGTGTTGACGCCAGCATACAATTATTTGTTTGCAGGAAAATAAAGCGCGCTTGTTAACAATGATATACTGAATAGCATGTTCGTTATGAGTTATATCACCGTCAAAGGTAAGGAAGCATAACTTTAGAGTATTAATTTAGTTCATTTATTATGCACCCTCTACCCATCCTGTGGGCGGTAGAGGAAAGGGTAACAGAGGCACATAATGGAGGGGACACAACCCGTCCTAATAGAGCGTCGCATTTTGACGCGTACTTTAACTGAGGGCAAAAATTGTCGTACAAGAAAATGGTAGCGGCTCGCGAAAATGACAAATTATCCCGTTTTCTGTTTTGGATCCTCTGGAAGGTTAGGAGAGGGCACGTTGTTACGACAGTTTCTTGACGTTGGGAAACTTTACGAGGACGGACTGGGAAAGGTACAATCACCCACATTTACTACCTACAATTAACAAACTGGGGATATTTATTTATGATATTTGTTATAATGACATTGGCATACTGAAAGTCAGGGCATTTCAAACTGAGTCCATAAAGTGGATCGCAAAATAAATAAAATGGGCCGCGACAAAAAAAAAGAAAAACTAGGCAAGAGAGAGAGCGACAATAACATTCGCACTCATTACCAATCATTGTAATTTATTAGGCTGGCGGCATGCTTGTTGCCAGGCGATTGGTGCGGAATTGTTCCATCTTATATCTTAGTAGTTCATTTACACAAGAATGATTTTAAGCAACAAAATTTGTCCTTATTTTGGATTAAGATTATAGGAGAATTTCCACTTTTAAGTCAAAAAGGCTTTCTTGATGCTATTGCCTTCTACTACCACAATTTGTGTGAACTAGGATTTTATAAACAATAACTCAATTCAAAGCGAAAGACAGAATAGAATCAGCTATCTACGAACAAACAAGCACATCCTTCTCATTAAATGAACACTTTTTTTTAATATTGTTTACCGTCTTTTTTTATAAAACTTCATGCAATTTTTTTAATATTCTTGCTAAAAACAGAAATATGTAATTTAATTTAAAATATCCCATCCATAAATATGCTTTTATCATGTGTCAATAGTAAATAAAGGAACATAATGCACAGTTTGTGTGTGACATACTTCACACAGCCATACTGTAACACATTGTACTGTGTTACAGTACAATGCACTTCTTGCTGTGGGTTGCAGAAAAAAGAAAGTTTGAAAAACGCTGTGTAGATAGCACAGGCAGCAGTACACTTAGCTTTGTCCTCGACTTAGAATTTGGGATCCGGTTCGATTCCCGGGCGGGGCAAAAGTGACTGTGTACTTTCCTTTTCACTTAATACCGCTGCTCACGTATCAGTAAATTAGCACCTGGGAGTCTGTCAACAGTCAACTTATGACAAACTTTTTGATTAGAAAACTTCTTCTAAATACACCGCGTTTATTACTATGTCAAATTATTAATGTTATTATTACTATTAAAAAGATCAGTATAAGCCTCGGGGATTCGAACCTGCACACTATGTACTCCTAAGTTTCCGTGCACTATTATTATTATTATTATCATTATTATTATTATTAATTATTATTATTAATTATTATTATTGTAATTAAGTAATGGTAATGTCTTCTCACAGACATATTACCATAGGATAAAAACCCGCACTTGTCTAATTTGTGAAATTTCTATAAAGATTTACTCAAAGTCTTTCAGACTCTCCTGAGTGTTATGTCAATGTCCGAGTGTGTTGTTGGGACGAGACTTTGCATCACAACGACAGATAGATGTAAGTCTGTCCCAGCCACACACTCAGACTTCGACAAAGCACTCAGGAGAGTGTGAAAGACTTTATGTAAATCTTAAAATTTTTTTTACCAATTACACAAGTGCGAGTTTTAATCCAATGGTATTGTAATTATTATTATGATTATTAGTATAGTATGGTATTATTTCACCGTGTTCTGAAGTCTTTCCTACAATGTTGGCGTCAAGAACCGCCTCAGCAATACACTACCATATGCTCCCTCTACTGTGTATATACTCCAGGGGCCAGATTCACGAAGCAGTTACGCAAGCATTTACGAACGTGTACATCTTTCCTCAATCTTTGACGGCTTTGGTTATATTTATTAAACAGTTTACAAGCATGAAAACTTCCCAATCAACTGTTGTTATTGTTATAAACAGCCTCCTGGTGTTTCGTAACTCATTAGCTGTTTAATAATTGTAAACAAAGCCGCCAAAGATTGAGAAAAGATGTACAGGTTCGTAAGTGCTAGGCGTAACTGCTTCGTGAATATACACACGACTGGACGCTCTACCATCTATAAGATCACACACACTTTCATATGGACACATCTATTATCGTGTATTGTGAGGAGCCGCAGAAATTTCCAAAACAATAAATCAATAATATTAAAATAAACTCCCCCCCCCCCCCCCCCGCTCCTTACTTACAGTACATGTCCGTCAATTAAAGGTGAGGATACATCACACTTGTGATATACAATTATGAAACGATACGAAGACAAGAGGGAATACAGGGGACGGTACAATTGTTGCGTGTGAAGAATAGGCTGCGCATTCTTGTGCAGCCCATTCCCGAACATTCTTGTGCAGCCCATTCCCGAACATTCTTGTGCAGCCTGTTCCCGAACATTCTTGTGCAGCCTGTTCCCGAACATTCTTGTGCAGCCTATTCCCGAACATTCTTGTGCAGCCTATTCCCGAACATTCTTGTGCAGCCTGTTCCCGAACATTCTTGTGCAGCCTGTTCCCGAACATTCTTGTGCAGCCCATTCCCGAACATTCTTGTGCAGCCTGTTCCCGAACATTCTTGTGCAGCCCATTCCCGAACATTCTTGTACAGCCCATTCCCGAACATTCTTGTGCAGCCTGTTCCCGAACATTCTTGTGCAGCCTGTTCCCGAACATTCTTGTGCAGCCTATTCCCGAACATTCTTGTGCAGCCTATTCTCGAACATTCACACCTATTGTGTAGACTTATTGTTTTCTATTTTTAATAATAGAGAAAACAGTAATGGTATGAAATGGTAGGGGGGGGGGGGACTGTCTACCCTTCTCTCCAGTAATGGTGAGGGACTGTCTACCTTCCCTCCAGTAATGGTGAGGGACTGTTTACCTTCCCTCCAGTAATGGTGAGGGACTGTCTACCTTCCCTCCAGTAATGGTGAGGGACTGTCTACCTTCCCTCCAGTAATGGTGAGGGACTGTTTACCTTCCCTCCAGTAATGGTGAGGGACTGTCTACCTTCCCTCCAGTAATGGTGAGGGACTGTCTACCTTCTCTCCAGTAATGGTGAGGGACTGTCTACCTTCCCTCCAGTAATGGTGAGGGACTGTCTACCTTCCCTCCAGTAATGGTGAGGGGCTGTCTACCTTCCCTCCAGTAATGGTGAGGGACTGTCTACCTTCCCTCCAGTAATGGTGAGGGGCTGTCTACCTTCTCTCCTGTAATGGTGAGGGACTGTCTACCTTCCCTCCAGTAATGGTGAGGGACTGTCTACCTTCCCTCCAGTAATGGTGAGGGACTGTCTACCTTCCCTCCAGTAATGGTGGGGGACTGTCTACCTTCCCTCCAGTAATGGTGAGGGACTGTTTACCTTCCCTCCAGTAATGGTGAGGGACTGTTTACCTTCCCTCCAGTAATGGTGAGGGACTGTCTACCTTCTCTCCAGTAATGGTGAGGGACTGTCTACCTTCCCTCCAGTAATGGTGAGGGACTGTCTACCTTCCCTCCAGTAATGGTGAGGGACTGTCTACCTTCCCTCCAGTAATGGTGAGGGACTGTCTACCTTCCCTCCAGTAATGGTGAGGGACTGTCTACCTTCCCTCCAGTAATGGTGAGGGACTGTCTACCTTCCCTCCAGTAATGGTGAGGGACTGTCTACCTTCCCTCCAGTAATGGTGAGGGACTGTCTACCTTCCCTCCAGTAATGGTGAGGGACTGTCTACCTTCCCTCCAGTAATGGTGAGGGGCTGTCTACCTTCTCTCCAGTAATGGTGAGGGACTGTCTACCTTCCCTCCAGTAATGGTGAGGGGCTGTCTACCTTCTCTCCAGTAATGGTGAGGGACTGTCTACCTTCCCTCCAGTAATGGTGAGGGGCTGTCTACCTTCCCTCCAGTAATGGTGAGGGGCTGTCTACCTTCTCTCCAGTAATGGTGAGGGACTGTTTACCTTCCCTCCAGTAATGGTGAGGGACTGTCTACCTTCCCTCCAGTAATGGTGAGGGACTGTCTACCTTCCCTCCAGTAATGGTGGGGGGACTGTCTGCAGTAGCCAATCGTAAGACAGAACTAACATTTGGCCCACTGAAATAATCTGCAGCTCACTGTTCAAAATCAACGGCTGAATTCTTAATCGTTCTTGAAAACCTATTATGTAATATCTTTTATAGTTCCGTTTGAGCGATAAAATTGAGAAGTATAGTACCATATACATAGGTGTTCCTGCTTCAATGTAGCATTAAAACGCTAAAAGTAAGAAAGGAAAGACAATATTGTTACAATGCAATGCTTATTGTAACCAGGTCAATAATATAACAATGTGTTCATTTAAAAGCCTTCATTGTAATGACTAGCATTTACTGAATCTGTTTCGAGTTCACTTTTATAATTGAAAGACAAATTAATTAATTTAGTGTTGACGGTAAATATTATGAGTCTATATTACATATTTAGTGTTGACTGTAGCATACAGTGATCACTGTCACACTATAGTGCTGACTATAGCATAAAGTGATCACTGACACACTGCTAAACATTGCCATCTCTGCTAAACACCCAACTCGCTACATCGCTGTATTAAGCTGCAAGATAAAAATAAGATACAAACTACACAATGTCACCGGCGCTCAGCGTTTATTGGTTGGTAACTTTTGACAATTGTTAACGCTTCGTAATTAGGTTGGAACCTGAGGCTGTAAGACGGGACCGCAGCGCTGGACGCGTCATCACCAGTCACTTTTAATTAAGATTTAAAAAAATCTATAAAATATGTCTGTTGATAGCAATGTTGGAGGGGGGGGGAGGGTTAGTGGGGTCTGGGATGTCTACCTTCAGTATCAGCGAGGTAGAGAAATATGTACCTTTTAACAACTTAGCTTCTTTATACAATGTTTACTTCAACTAACGTAAAGTGATACTCCTCCGGTGCTGCTCTTGATGAAGATGAAGCCACCACAAGAGGTGGCACGGGCATGAGTAGCCCCGTAGGTGGTAGATGTTTGTGGTGAATGTGGTCTATGGTCCTGTATCTGGTTGGTGTATACTCGGTTGGTGTATACTGGGTTGGTGTATACTGGGTTGATGTATACTGGGTTGATGTATACTGGGTTGATGTATACTGGGTTGGTGTATACTCCCGCGAGTGTTTTTGTCAAGTGGGGTTCACCTTCGCCGACCGTGTTATCATGTAGGTCAGTCCTTCAGTCACAGGTGACACATAATGAGTGCGTCCCACCTGAGCCCCGCGGGGGAACACACACTGGACACCCACCCGCTCATTTACAATTTCGTTTAACGTTCGTAAATTTATTAAACTAATATAACTTGACTTTAACTAGTTTAGTTACTGTTGGAGGAGGAAGGGGGCGGGGCTGTGAACACAGGGGGCGGGGCTGGGAGCACAGGGGCGAGGCTGGGAGCACAGGGGTCGGGGCTGGGAGTACAGGGGGCGGGGCTGGGAACACAGGGGGCGGGGCTGGGAGCACAGGGGGCGGGGCTGGGAGCACAGGGGGCGGGGCTGGGAGCACAGGGGGCGGGGCTGGGAGCACAGGGGCGAGGCTGGGAGCACAGGGGGCGGGGCTGGGAACACAGGGGGGCGGGGCTGGGAGCACAGGGGCGAGGCTGGGAGCACAGGGGCGGGGCTGGGAACACAGGGGGCGGGGCTGGGAGCACAGGGGGCGGGGCTGGGAGCACAGGGGCGGGGCTGGGAACACAGGGGGCGGGGCTGGGAGCACAGGGGCGAGGCTGGGAGCACAGGGGCGGGGCTGGGAGCACAGGGGCGGGGCTGGGAACACAGGGGCGGGGCTGGGAGCACAGGGGCGGGGCTGGGAGCACAGGGGCGGGGCTGGGAACACAGGGGCGGGGCTGGGAACACAGGGGTGGGGCTGGGAACACAGGGGCGGGGCTGGGAACACAGGGGGCGGGGCTGGGAGCACAGGGGCGGGGCTGGGAGCACAGGGGCGAGGCTGGGAGCACAGGGGCGGGGCTGGGAGCACAGGGGGCGGGGCTGGGAACACAGGGGCGGGGCTGGGAACACAGGGGCGGGGCTGGGAACACAGGGGCGGGGCTGGGAGCACAGGGGGCGGGGCTGGGAACACTAGGGGCGGTGCTGGGAACACAGGGGCGGGGCTGGGAACACAGGGGCGGGGCTGGGAGCACAGGGGCGGGGCTGGGAGAACAGGGGACGGGGCTGGGAGCACAGGAGAGGCGGGGCTGGGACCACAGGGGCGGGGCTGGGAACACAGGGGCGGGGCTGGGAACACAGGGGGCGGGGCTGGGAGCACAGGAGAGGCGGGGCTAGGACCACAGGGGCGGGGCTGGGAACACAGGGGCGGGGCTGGGAACACAGGGGGCGGGGCTGGGAGCACAGGGGCGGGGCTGGGAGCACAGGGGCGGGGCTGGGAACACAGGGGCGGGGCTGGGAACACAGGGGGCGGGGCTGGGAGCACAGGGGCGGGGCTGGGAACACAGGGGGCGGGGCTGGGAGCACAGGGGCGGGGCTGGGAGCACAGGGGCGAGGCTGGGAGCACAGGGGCGGGGCTGGGAGCACAGGGGGCGGGGCTGGGAACACAGGGGCGGGGCTGGGAACACAGGGGCGGGGCTGGGAACACAGGGGCGGGGCTGGGAGCACAGGGGGCGGGGCTGGGAACACTAGGGGCGGTGCTGGGAACACAGGGGCGGGGCTGGGAACACAGGGGCGGGGCTGGGAGCACAGGGGCGGGGCTGGGAGCACAGGGGACGGGGCTGGGAGCACTGGAGAGGCGGGGCTGGGAGCACAGGAGAGGCGGGGCTAGGACCACAGGGGCGGGGCTGGGAGCACATGTTACATATGGAGGGATCCCTCCAATGTTACATATGGAGGAATCACGAGAATAAAATCTGATCGTTGTATCCTAGTCCAGAGCACAGGAGCGGTTGGTGTAGAAGCAGGTAACTCCGTTCTCTACACCTCACGAGGACTCTCGAGTACACTCCCTATCATTATACGAGGCTTTGTTATAGAGGTTGTCTTATACTAGTTATAACAGCAGACATGTTACCGTGATCGCTTCTCTAGGAACGATGGAGTGGGAGAATATTTGCCTTTCTCTCTCCAGTAATTAAACTGAGGGAGAAACAAATTTAAAAACAAAATTTAAACACAAGAAACAACAATTTCTCTTTCGCAAGAAATATTATCATCTAATGAATAGAATGTTGCTATCTGAATGTTGATCTCCAAGCGCCAGTCTCCGCCGCCCACCTCTGTTCTCCTCCTCCTCCTCCTCCTCTGCCATCTTCTCAAGCCTCGCCTAAAGCTCCCTTCATGACGTCACTCTAGGAGAGTTCTGTGGCCTTCCTGTTTTCAGTTTCCACTCTGATGTTAATCTTGTTCTATTGTCATATGTCTCCCCTCCAAGGGTGTGTGTGTGTATCATCTAGTTGTGCTTGAGGGGGTTGAGCTCTGCTCTTCCGGCCCCCGTCTCAACTGTCAATCAACTTTTTTTTTCACACACACACACACACACACACACACAACACACACACACACACACACACACACACACACACACACACACACACACACACACACACACACACACAGGAAGCCAGATACAAGGTATCATCTTTGAGAGGAAATTCTTCAAGAGTCAGAGAAAGAAAAAGACTACGGGAATTAAACCTCACTTCGCTGGAAGACAGAAGAGTTAGGGGGGACATGATCACCACATTCAAGATTCTGAAGGGAATTGATAGGGTAGATAAAGATAGTCTATTTAACACAAGGGGCATATGCACTAAGGGGACACAGGTGGAAACTGAGTGCCCAAATGAGCCACAGAGATATTAGAAAGAACTTTTTTAGTGTCAGAGTGGTTGACAAATGGAATGCATTAGGAAGTGATGTGGTGGAGGCTGACTCCATACACTAGTTTCAAGTGTAGATATAATAGAGCCCGATAGGCTCAGGAATCTGTACACCTGTTGATTTACGGTTGAGAGGCGGGACCAAAGAGCCAGAGCTCAACCCCCGCAAACACAACTAGGTGAGTACACACACACACACATCAGGAAACAGCCCGTGACAGCTGACTAACTCCCAAGTACCTATTTACTAGGTAGGTAACAGGGGGCATAGGGTGAAAGAAACTCTGCCCATTGTTTCTCGCCGGCGCCCGGGATTGAACCCGGGACCACAGGATCACGTTACCAGCGCGCTGTCCGCTCGGCTACCGGCCGCCCTGTGTGTGCGTGTGTGTGTGTGTGTGTGTGTGTGTGTGTGTGTGTGTGTGTGTGTGTGTGTGTGTGTGTGTGTGTGTGTGTGTGTGTGTGTGTGTGAAAAATTAGTTAGTAGTTACAGTTGATTGATTGACAGTTGAGAGGCGGGTCAAAAGAACGGAGCTCAACCCCCGCAAAAATAACTAGGTGAATACAACTAGGTGAATACACACACACCTCCTCCTCCCCCCCCCCCCACCAGGAAGCAGCCAGTAACAGCTGTCTAACTCCCAGGTACCTATTTACTGTTATGTAACAGGGGCATCAGGGTGAAAGAAACTCTGTCCACATGTTCATCGCCGGGGATCCATTTGTCCATCGCCGGGGATCGATCCCCGGTCCCTAGGATTACGAATCCTGGGCGCTGTCCACTTAGCTACCAGGCCCCCACAGGTTGTAATTATCTAAGTGTAATTACCTAAATGTAGTTACAGGATCATCCAGTCTTCCCAGCACTCTTTGTCATATAACGCTTTGAAATTACTGACGGTCTTCGCCTCCACCACCACCTTCTCACCTAACTTGTTCCAACCGTCTACCACTCTGTTTACAAAATTTAAATAATTACTATGTCCAAAGGTAAGGTAATAACCAGGATAAAGCGCCAAGCCATTGCGACTATGTAGCACTTGGAAGGGATCACGATAAGGATTTGGGATGGGACGGGATGAGAAGGAATGCTTCCCAACCACATGTGGACGATCGGGGATTGAACACCGACCTGCATGAAGCGAGACCGTCGCTCTACCGTCCAGCTCAAGTGATTGGGGCTTTTGTGTGTGTGTGTGTGTGTTTGTGTGTGTGCGTGAGGGTCGCCACTCGAGAACTGTATGGGGTTGTCCGTGCTCCCTGGAGGGAGGTATACGGGTGTCCTACCCAGGTAGGCTGCCATTCAACTTCCATTTAAGTGATTCCGTCGACGTAATTTTGTCATTGAGCAACTTTATTTTCCTTTCACTTGGAGTTACATCCACAGATTCTAGGGAGCCGGTCACCCAACACCACAGAGACCATCAACTCTCGTCCACCACTCAGCGCTTACTGTACTGATCAGCACACACATGCATACATGCTCTCTCTCTCAGCTCCCAACTGTCTCTCAGCTCTTATCTCCACCTCTGAACCACCATCTAACTAAGATCCCCCCTCTACCTCTCAGACCCTCGCCAAATCCCTCTAGTTAGTTTAGTACATTTATTATGCACCCCATACCCATCTTGTGGGCGGTAGTGGAAAAGGTTACAGAGGCACATAATGGGCTCAGGAAACGAACCCCACAATTCATTTAGCTAAGCAAGTTACAATCTTGATGAGCTAGTTACAAAATTCAATGCACATCGTCACATCAGCAATGTGTTCGAGATCGACCACAAGTACAGTTTCTAAATTAAGCAACTGACATATGTGGAGAGCTAGTGTCACAATTGATATGTTTGTCCTGCACACCGCCCCCCATCCAGCGGTGGATAGGTTATTATCACTCAGTTACTACCTACAGTTAGCAAACTGGGGATACTGTATTTGGCTAAGATTCAACAAAATTATTTACACACCCTTTGTCATTATGTGATGGAGTGTGAAATGACACGTGAATTCAGGTATAATTCTATAACACATGTGTAAATATTTCATCCAAAGTGATCTGCAACCAGAAATCTTAGCCAAATCCCTCTCGACATCTCAACCTTCCTATCGGCCCCTGTCCTCCTGGTAACCTTTATCTGTACCAATGATGATGATGGAATTACAAACAAAGGAGACGAAACAAAAGAAGAGGTTAGTGGAAAATAATCTGATATAATTGCAATAGTGGAAACAAAAATATATGATACATTCTCAGATGCAATATTTCCAGGGGATACTAGGTAACATTGTAATAAAGGAAACAAATACAAAGAAAGTGGAAGTAAAACGAAAGTGGAAGTTTGAGGAACTGGCAGATGGTACAACAAATGTTTACACCAGCTCCAAGATTGATACTCAGACAGCAGATTGAAAAATATAGTGGTTCAGTAATTCCATCTATCATCATACTGTCATGCAAGAGGAGCGACACATCTATGGTTCATCCAATAAAATCAGCCGACTTCTAGATGTTACTACTGCTCGGCTTAGACTCGGTTACAAGTATCTCTGGGAATTCTCATTATCTGCCGATGTAGACCTGACCAAATGTAAACTGTGTCAACAAAATTATTCGCACACCCTCCGTCACTATGTGATGGAGTGCGAATAGATACGTTAATTTAGAGACAATTCTATAACCAATGTTCCAGCGATGTGTAAATATTTCATTCAAAGTGATCTGCTACCAGAAATTTTAGCCAAATATCCCCAGTTTGCTAACTGTAGGTAGTAACTAAGTGATTGTAACCTATCCACTGCTGCCCACTGGATGGGGGGCGGTGTGCAGGACAAACATATCAATTGTGACACTATCTCTCCACATATGTCAGTTGCTTAATTTAGAAACTGTACTTGTGGTCGATCTCGAACCCATTTATGACGTGACGACTTATACTGAATTTTGTAACTAGCTCATCAAGATTGTAACTTGCTTAGCTAAATGAATTGTGGGGTTCAGTCCCTGAGCCCATTATGTGCCTCTGTAACCCTTTCCACTACCGCCCACAGGATGGGTATGGGGTGCATAATAAATGAACTAAACTAAACTAACCTGGTAATAAACAAGCCGCAGCAAACAACAAAAGACCTAGACAGGACAACAAAGGCACCAACAAAGCATGGTAACCTTACTAGAAGGGAAAACACAATTAAGAACAAAATAAACGTGAAAATGTGACTAAAATAAAATACAACGTGGTTATGTATACATGATAAAATGCTGCTGGAAAGGGGAATAAAGAAAAACAAAGAAAGAAAGTAAGAAGACAGAAGAATGATGCACTGAGAGGAAGACTACTAGAAATAACTCTCCCATCGTGCTTCACTAATAACATAATTAGTATGACACGTGTTTGCTAGTTGTAAAATGTTGTATATATTGTATAATGCAATACACAGTGAAATCACATTTAACGTGATATATCACGTTAATCGTATAGTATATCATATCATTAATATATCATATCAAGTTAATGTTATTTATCTGAGTATTTAAGTATGAGCGTCAGAAGTAATACTAATGGTTGACAGAGCCCGAGTGCACGGAGAAATTGTGTGAAACCCCCGGTTAGGCTTCAGTGGAAGCCTCGAAACCCTTGTGGATGCAATAGCACTCTAGGTTGCAATTCTTTTGACCATGTCGTGGTACAGTTGACTAGAGTAATGCAATAATAGAATCAGGGAGTGTAACCAAATCACGAGCAACTTAGAAGAATTAACAACGGAGGAAGATAATAAGAGAATGTGAGGCTATGTTGAAAGAATGGATGAAACAGAAGTGTCTTGCACAACAAAACAGTTTTGCCAGGAAACGGGAGGACAAAATGGAGAAGCAGAGGCTTAGACTTAAGGCTCACTATAGAGGAAAATACGAAGATTGCTATAGGAGTGGGAGCACGTTAGAAAGGCTGGTAAAAGCATGTTTGAAAACCACGTTGGCCTCGCTAGGGTGGGAGAACTCGGTGTGTGAGGAAAGTGGGGGGAATTAGACTAAATAAACTAAAAATACAAATTCAAAACATATGACCAGCATGGTTTTAGTTCCTATAGTCGGGGTTAGGAAGAGCGTTAATTAGGCTTGTCATGGTTCCCAAGCCTCCCTAAGCCAACTACTGGCCTACCCTAGGATGTAACCCACAACAGATACGTAAATCCCAGAGACCAATTTACTGCTTGGTAAACAAAAGCATCAGGTGACAATAAAAGTGCCTATATTTTTCTGTCCTCGGGGATCGAACCCGGGATCCTCGATTGTGCGTGGAGGAAGTACACCACCTTACACGTAGAGATTTTACACCCACACAACACTATTAACTTTGTAGAGGGCACGAGAAATAATGAATAAAACCAGACTTAAGCATTCATAAGCTTAGTATAGTACATCTGTGTACCATATTAGGCCTAAGATAGCGTATGTTGGGCTTAGGATTGGGTGGAAAGGTTAGGTTCTTTCCTTATCAATTTTGGAAGTCTGCCTGCAATAGGCTTCCGCCGGGTGCTGGGGCGAGTAGTGACCAGCAGCAGGTCACTACTCCCACCCTCAACCACCACACCCTATCTCCCGCCCTCTTTACCACCCTCAACCACCACACCCTATCTCCCGCCCTCTTTACCACCCTCAACCACCACACCCTATCTCCCGCCCTCTTTACCACCCTCAACCACCACACCCTATCTCCCGCCCTCTTTACCACCCTCAACCACCACACCCTATCTCCCGCCCTCTTTACCACCCTCAACCTCTCCATCTCTCCCACCCTCTCTTCCATTCTTGACCTCCATATGACCACAGTACACACTTCCATGTTATTATTGACCTCCTGCCGATCCCATTACTCACCCTTCTATAACATTATTGACCTGGTGACTCCTGGTTTTATCGTACAGGTGAAGCAACAAAAGTTTCAAGATATCATAATGTTTATAGTCAGGAATTTCAACTTCATTATAACAGTCTGGATAAACCGTACCGGAAATGACGCAGGGAATTTCCCCACATTAGCCTCGACTGTTTTATTATTCAATCTGTGATATGATTATTATTTATGTATTATAAATAATAAAATAATATTTTATTTCAACTAAATATTGCAAAGTCTGACTACTATGTTTGCATAATAGGTATTTAAATTTTTATAAAGCCTTTAATCACTCTCAACGTTTCAAATAAATTCCGCAAATGCCACAGGGCAAAACAGTCATTTTTAGACAGTTCTATAAAACAAAAACGGCATAAATAATGTTGTAGAGGCAATCTACGGACCAGCAAACGTAATAAAATAAAATTAAATTAGAAATTGTAAGTTTTTTTTTAAAGGGAAATACTCTGGAGGCAGGTCCCAGATTCCCGTGGGAGAGACCACTGCGGGGGCGAACTTTAGCGGGTTCCCACGCCTAAGCTTTTCCCATCCCAGGCTCCAGATGGCGTTGTTCTACTTAAAATATAAATATTGCCCCAAAGGTCACGTTTATTGGGCAGCGTCACACTCATCCTGTGAGGGAAAATGTGGAAGACAAGGTAGCTCTCCACTCTCACAGCTTAAGTATCAATAGCTACATCCTCACAATCAATAGCCGCCACTCGCGACCAGGCCGCCACTCGCGACCAGGCCGCCACTCGCGACCAGGCCGCCACTCGCGACCAGGCCGCCACTCGCGACCAGGCCGCCACTCGCGACCAGGCCGCCACTCGCGACCAGGCCGCCACTCGCGACCAGGCCGCCACTCTATACCTGTAATAGATAACCAACAGCTGATAAGGCGGGACTCGGGGATAGCACTCGACCCTACAACTATATCTAGATGAGCACATTTTATATAAATTTTCCATGTTATATTCCATGTTGTAGGAACACAGTTTTCAGTTGCATATATGCCTGGAGGCCGTTCAGGCTTGTTCGCATTGGTGTTCCTCACGTGTGCCCCAAAGAACGAGGTGATTTGATAAAATCCCATGCCCAAGATTACCAACAGAGTGCCAGCGGGGGGGATGGGGAATTAGCCTCGGCTACCATCCTCTTTTGTCCGGTCGTGTTGGTCGAGTGGTTAAGGGATCCTGTACATCAGTTGCATTGCTTCTGGCAATATGGGTTCGAGCCACTTCTGGGGTGTGAGTTTTCAGTGATATATATTATATATATATATATATATATATATATATATATATATATATATATATATATATATATATATATATGTCGTACCTAGTAGCCAGAACTCACTTCTCAACCTACTATGCAAGGCCCGATTTGCCTAATAAGCCAAGTTTTCATGAATTAATTGTTTTTCGACTACCTAACCTACCTAACCTAACCTAACCTAACTTTTTCGGCTACCTAACCTAACCTAACCTATAAAGATAGGTTAGGTTAGGTTAGGTAGGGTTGGTTAGGTTTGGTCATATATCTACGTTAATTTAAACTCCAATAAAAAAAAATTGACCTCATACATAATGAAATGGGTAGATTTATCATTTCATAAGAAAAAAATTAATGAAAATATATTAATTCAGGAAAACTTGGCTTATTAGGCAAATCGGGCCTTGCATAGTAGGCCGATAAGTGTGTTCTGGCTACTAGGTACGACATATATATATATATATATATATATATATATATATATATATATATATATATATATATATATATATATATATATATATATGCAGAGTGCCTGGGTCCTGCAACAACACAACATTGCTCGCCTAACAGTAGTAGCAGCCCCACATGCAGGGGATTTCCTGTTAGCAACCCCAATGTTGGCAACTCGTACGCATCTCACACCACACGCCCTCCGCCTTGCTGCCCCAATCCACAGGTACGGTCACCATGGCTTACTCTGCCAAAGCACAGGGGGGTGGCACTCGAGGCACAGTTAAGGTAACGACATCATCAAGAGGTGCCTCACCACAGCTGGATGCCCAGCTGAAAGAGAGCCCCGTTACCTAACGCCCCGTAACTCTGATGCTCTTATTGGTCGGCCGGATGGTATCACAGTGAACCCCTGCAAGAATGGCAAGCAGTTGGTATGGGACTACACGTGCGTATCAACCCTGGCTAACACCTACATTGACTTCAGTGTTGCACAACCAGGTGGTGCAGCCACCCACAGGGAATCAACCAAATCCCGTAAGTACAGAGAACTGGATCATCACTAAAATTTTGAACCCATTGCTTCTGAGACACTCGGCGCCTGGGGTAAAAGTGCTACCAGTTTTTTTGAAGGAACTGGGTTCTATGCTAATTGAAACAACAAGGGACCCTAGAGCTGCCAGCTTCTTTTTCCAGCGCCTCAGTGTAGCGATACAGAGGGGAATGCACACTGCATTCAGGGTTCCTGCCCGCCATCTGAGGAGCTGGAGGA
>NC_091171.1:31150929-31268429 GCF_040958095.1 Procambarus clarkii | reverse complement strand
CTTCTTTTGTAAGGTCTGATGGCGTAGTGGGTTAAAGCATACTAGTTATGCCAGCTACTGGAAGGTAGTTGTGCTTTCTGGGTTCGAGTCCCACTGGTGGGTGTTGTCCAAAGATTGTTTATCTTCACTTGTGGTTTATGCAAGTATAGGCTTATAAGCTGGACACGAGTTCTCTCACATTGACAGTGGCTTGACGAAAAATGCAGACTGACCCCTCACTCATCTGGTGCCTTCGGGAGGTAGAGATGTTTGAGATATATATATCTCGAACTATCTACTTCTTTTGTAAGGTCTGATGGCGTAGTGGGTTAAAGCATACTAGTTATGCCAGCTACTGGAAGGTAGTTGTGCTTTCTGGGTTCGAGTCCCACTGGTGGGTGTTGTCCAAAGATTGTTTATCTTCACTTGTGGTTTATGCAAGTATAGGCTTATAAGCTGGACACGAGTTCTCTCACATTGACAGTGGCTTGACGAAAAATGCAGACTGACCCCTCACTCATCTGGTGCCTTCGGGAGGTAGAGATGTTTGAGATATATATATCTCGAACTATCTACTTCTTTTGTAAGGTCTGATGGCGTAGTGGGTTAAAGCATACTAGTTATGCCAGCTACTGGAAGGTAGTTGTGCTTTCTGGGTTCGAGTCCCACTGGTGGGTGTTGTCCAAAGATTGTTTATCTTCACTTGTGGTTTATGCAAGTATAGGCTTATAAGCTGGACACGAGTTCTCTCACATTGACAGTGGCTTGACGAAAAATGCAGACTGACCCCTCACTCATCTGGTGCCTTCGGGAGGTAGAGATGTTTGAGATATATATATCTCGAACTATCTACTTCTTTTGTAAGGTCTGATGGCGTAGTGGGTTAAAGCATACTAGTTATGCCAGCTACTGGAAGGTAGTTGTGCTTTCTGGGTTCGAGTCCCACTGGTGGGTGTTGTCCAAAGATTGTTTATCTTCACTTATGGTTTATGCAAGTATAGGCTTATAAGCTGGACACGAGTTCTCTCACATTGACAGTGGCTTGACGAAAAATGCAGACTGACCCCTCACTCATCTGGTGCCTTCGGGAGGTAGAGATGTTTGAGATATATATATCTCGAACTATCTACTTCTTTTGTAAGGTCTGATGGCGTAGTGGGTTAAAGCATACTAGTTATGCCAGCTACTGGAAGGTAGTTGTGCTTTCTGGGTTCGAGTCCCACTGGTGGGTGTTGTCCAAAGATTGTTTATCTTCACTTGTGGTTTATGCAAGTATAGGCTTATAAGCTGGACACGAGTTCTCTCACATTGACAGTGGCTTGACGAAAAATGCAGACTGACCCCTCACTCATCTGGTGCCTTCGGGAGGTAGAGATGTTTGAGATATATATATCTCGAACTATCTACTTCTTTTGTAAGGTCTGATGGCGTAGTGGGTTAAAGCATACTAGTTATGCCAGCTACTGGAAGGTAGTTGTGCTTTCTGGGTTCGAGTCCCACTGGTGGGTGTTGTCCAAAGATTGTTTATCTTCACTTGTGGTTTATGCAAGTATAGGCTTATAAGCTGGACACGAGTTCTCTCACATTGACAGTGGCTTGACGAAAAATGCAGACTGACCCCTCACTCATCTGGTGCCTTCGGGAGGTAGAGATGTTTGAGATATATATATCTCGAACTATCTACTTCTTTTGTAAGGTCTGATGGCGTAGTGGGTTAAAGCATACTAGTTATGCCAGCTACTGGAAGGTAGTTGTGCTTTCTGGGTTCGAGTCCCACTGGTGGGTGTTGTCCAAAGATTGTTTATCTTCACTTGTGGTTTATGCAAGTATAGGCTTATATATATATATATATATATATATATATATATATATATATATATATATATATATATATATATATATATATATATATATATATATATACATACATTAAATTATTATTACTGTGAATTATTTCACACGTTTCATACACGTGTGTAACATAGTTAGTTATAGAAATTTAGAAGAAATAAGCTAGAAACAGTTAAATTTGTTTAGAAATTAAAAACATACATACGAGTGAAATAAAATTTTAGGAAATATGATAAACCAAGCTGGAAAAACACACATTTATGTAATACACAACTACAAGAACAGGAAGAACCATCAACACATGCAATCGTGTGGCAATTTACACCTTGATCAGCTTAACTGTTGATCTCTGCTAAGTGTTGCACACGTCTCATCAGAGACCATTTACCTTCATATTATATGATGATGGGGGCCGTTGGAAAGTGGTGGAGGTTAGTGGTCATTAGTGAAGGGCGTGAGTGAGTGAGTGAGTGAGTGCGGCGTGGAACACGCACTCCACAAGACCGTAGACAATAACACTTCATTCACTTGGATCACCACAGACGCCTTCGACAACCCGACAATTGAAGTCAGAGTTCAAATCTCTGAACATCCAAGTGAATGAAGAGAGATATCAGATGTCATCAGATAAATATATCAGATAAGAGGAGTAGGTAAGAGAAAGGTAAGAATAAGAGGATAGTTAAGAATAAGAAAAAGGACAGGAATAAGAAACAGGGTTAAATCTTTAGTCAGATCACGTTTGTTAAGAAGGTTGGGTCATATGAGTATGTACTGAGAAAGGGAAGGGTCAACAGCATCAGAGCCAGGACTAAGGCCCCGTGTACACCAGGGCTACTAAGACAACAGTCCCGTGTACACCAGGGCTACTAAGTCAACAGTCCCGTGTACACCAGGGCTACTAAGACAACAGTCCCGTGTACACCAGGACTACTAAAACCACAGTCCCGTGTAAACTAACTGTGACCATCAGATGACTGAGTGACAGTAGTTAGTGCGGATAACTCGAGCATGAACTGCTCAACAACTATCGCGATAATTCCACAAACAGCCAATTACACCCTCCCGTAGCGCTGTCACCGTTGCCATTAATATAATTGGAGTGTAATAGGATAACACAGCTGGATGTGGTGAAATGGTGCCAATTACACGGTCAGCCTGGGGTAAACTGGCGGGGTAAGGCAGCTCGTTCTCTCAAGTTGTCACTCCGTAAAAAATACAAACCATTTTGTCCTTATACCAGAAGCGTCAAAAAATTACAACTGTTTTACCTAACCCGAACCCAACCAACCCACCTAACCTATCGAGGCCGTTACACAGAAAAAAACGTCAATATTACGGTGCTTTAATTTGTACCAGCACGCGGCATTTTAAAACGTGTCGAGGAATTGTGTTTACACACACACACACACGACTGTGTTTACACAGGGGGCGGGGGGGGGGGGGGGGCGGCGGGGGGGGGCGGGGGGGGGGGGGCGGGGGGGGGGCGGGGGGGGGGGCGGCGGGGGGATAGTAGGTGACGACCTTCACCTCTCCCTCATTACCATCCCTCACCCCCAGTACCAGTCCATACCGGATCCCCGGTACTGTCATTATAATCTGCAGTATACAACCCTTCCACTGCCTTCCTACCTTTCACTTCCTGCCGTCTCTGCCTCTTCCATCTCCCCTTCGTTGTGTCACTCATCACGTTGGGTCTATGACAAGTATCGCGAGGAGACATTCACATGTGGGACTAATAGAGCAAGAACTCGGTAATGTGATGTTGTAGTGGCCAGAATACGCCTGGGATATAGACGTATCTGGCAGCTTTCTCAAAATTCAAATGTCGAGTACACCACGTGTCAACTTTGTGAAAGTGTCGAGTACACCATGTGTCAACTTTGTGAAAGTGTCGAGTACACCATGTGTCAACTTTGTGAAAGTGTCGAGTACACCACGTGTCAACTTTGTGAAAGTGTCGAGTACACCATGTGTCTACTTTGTGAAAGTGTCGAGTACACCATGTGTCAACTTTGTGAAAGTGTCGAGTACACTATGTGTCAACTTTGTGAAAGTGTCGAGTACACCACGTGTCTACTTTGTGAAAGTGTCGAGTACACCACGTGTCAACTTTGTGAAAGTGTCGAGTACACCACGTGTCAACTTTGTGAAAGTGTCGAGTACACCATGTGTCAACTTTGTGAAAGTGTCGAGTACACCACGTGTCAACTTTGTGAAAGTGTCGAGTACACCACGTGTCAACTTTGTGAAAGTGTCGAGTACACCACGTGTCAACTTTGTGAAAGTGTCGAGTACACCACGTGTCAACTTTGTGAAAGTGTTGAGTACACCATGTGTCAACTTTGTGAAAGTGTCGAGTACACCACGTGTCAACTTTGTGAAAGTGTCGAGTACACCACGTGTCAACTTTGTGAAAGTGTCGAGTACACAATGTGTCAACTTTGTGAAAGTGTCGAGTACACAATGTGTCAACTTTGTGAAAGTGTCGAGTACACCACGTGTCAACTTTGTGAAAGTGTCGAGTACACAATGTGTCAACTTTGTGAAAGAGAAAACATGCACTCACTTGAACATTATATTGTAGAATGTCCCATATTGACTGACTTTCGCCCTCCTGGGCTGATGTATGCTGAACTCTGTAACTACTATATGAGTACTGGAACACTTGATATATTGGACTTGTACCCATGATTGACTATGTAATACATCAATTATACACTGGAAGTGATATAACTATAACCTGAGCTTGTAAATATAACTATAACCTGAGCTTGTAAAAGTATCATTATCACCTTCAGTGGGTTAAGTGCTTAATAACACACTAGTTCCTACAGCGACTATCTTACCCCTGTCAAAGTAGGAGACATAAATATATATGTGTATACAGGATGTGTGTAAGTTGGTCAGAATTGCACTTCACCTTTGTAAATACATATTATTGACACTATGTAAAAGATACCCGAACAATTTATGTTGGACAGACTGAAGTGTGTATTTATGTATTTGTATATGTAGGTTAGATTAGCATTGTAAAGGCACTACAATCACCTTCTGTGGTTGATTGTTCACTAAATTCCTTAACTGTTTAACAAATCTCTTACCCCCTCCCGACCTCCCCTCCCCCTTGCATCCCATCTAGAAGCACTGAAACAAATGTATGGGTCTCAGATGATTGGCTTTTCCTTGTTTCTCTTCAGTAACAACTCCACGTTAAGGACACGCCTTATTTCACACTTGACTCCATGACAGACCCCCATTAACACGGCCTAGGGCTGTTTATAATTGCTAATGTTTCTCAAAGTATTTACCTGAAGCCTACCCCACTCAGTCTAAGTCTGTTCCGCACCCCTGACCATTCCCCAGAAAATTTCAGCATCCAACTTTGGACACATGGACACAGACAGGCAAACAGACATTATCTAATATATACAGATTAAAGAAAAAGGCGAGGATGGCTAAGCGGTCACCTATTTAGTATTAACTCAGCTCAACAATGCTTAACTGACGAGGCGTCCCCCCGTGTTATGTTATATATATGTATTAATAACAGTGAATAATACACAGGACCAGACTTACTGTACTTGTGTTTCCCGTCAGCTCGGGGTGTCACATACCTGCAACAGAAAACGGAAGATGTAAACACTGCTTACCAACAGAAACTGGAAGACGTGAAATAACAGAAAACGAAAGTCGTAAACATTGGTTAGCAACAGAAAACGAAAGTCGTAAACATTGGTTAGCAACAGAAAACGTGAAATATAAACACTGGGCATCATCCCCAGCTGGGGCACCTCCCCAAGGTGGGCACCTCCCCCAGCTGGGGCACCTCCTCAAGGTGGTCACCTTCCCCAGCTAGGCACCTCCCCCAGGTGGGCACCTGCCCCAGCTGGGAGGGGAGGAGCGTGAGTCAGCAGCTGGGCTAAGTGCTGTAACAATGCTTCTCGCGGCCTTGTCTCCGCCTCTAATGTTAATTGTTTATTTAAAATCAAATTTAATACTATGACATTTTCGACCAATCAGCCAGCTCGTGTCCTCAATTCGCCAATCCGTAAAAAATGCAACGGTTTTGCCTAGCCTGAAACGGATGAAGCCAAAACCGCTTGACTTATCGAGGCCGATGACGAAAGCATCAATATTACGGTGCTTTAAGTTTGAATAACACGACGTATTTTTAACGCATTGCTCGATTCCGCAAAAAAATAATGCGACGTATCGGGGTGAGAGGACAGTTTAAGTCGAGAATAATGACTTTCCGGCACGATGATCAGTCAAGGCTGCCAACACTACCCGCCCATCCCAGTCAAGGCTGCCAACACTGTCCGCCCACCCCAGTCAAGGCTGCCAACACTACCCGCCCACCCCAGTCAAGGCTGGCAACACTGTCCGGTCCACCCCAGTCAAGGCTGCCAACACTGTCCGCCCACCCCAGTCATGGCTGCCAACACTGTCCGGTCCACCCCAGTCATGGCTGCCAACACTGTCCGGTCCACCCCAGTCAAGGCTGCCAACACTACCCGCCCACCCCAGTCAAGGCTGCCAACACTGTCCGGTCCACCCCAGTCAAGGCTACCAACACTGTCCGCCCACCCCAGTCATGGCTGCCAACACTGTCCGGTCCACCCCAGTCATGGCTGCCAACACTGTCCGGTCCACCTCAGTCAAGGCTGCCAACACTGTCCGCCCACCCCAGTCAAGGCTGCCAACACTGTCCGCCCACCCCAGTCAAGGCTGCCAACACTGTCCGGTCCACCCCAGTCAAGGCTGCCAACACTACCCACCCACCCCAGTCAAGGCTGCCAACACTACCTGCCCACCCCAGTCAAGGCTGCCAACACTGTCCGCCCACCCCAGTCAAGGCTGCCAACACTGTCCGGTCCACCCCAGTCAAGGCTGCCAACACTACCCACCCACCCCAGTCAAGGCTGCCAACACTACCTGCCCACCCCAGTCAAGGCTGCCAACACTGTCCGGTCCACCCCAGTCAAGGCTACCAACACCACCCGCCCACCCCAGTCAAGGCTGCCAACACTACCCGCCCACCCCAGTCAAGGCTGCCAACACTACCCGCCCACCCCAGTCAAAGCTGCCAACACTGTCCGCCCACCCCAGTCAAGGCTGCCAACACTACCCGCCGACCCCAATCAAAGCTGCCAACACTGTCCGCCCACCCCAGTCAAGGCTGCCAACACTGTCCGCCCACCCCAGTCAAAGCTGCCAACACTACCCGCCCATCCCAGTCAAGGCTGCCAACACTACCCGCCCACCCCAGTCAAAGCTGCCAACACTGTCCGCCCACCCCAGTCAAGGCTGCCAACACTACCCGCCCACCCTAGTCAAGGCTGCCAACACTACCCGCCCACCCCAGTCAAGGCTGCCAACACTACCCGCCCACCCCAGTCAAGGCTGCCAACACTACCCGCCCACCCCAGTCAAGGCTGCCAACGCTACCCGCCCACCCCAGTCAAGGCTGCCAACGCTACCCGCCCACCCCAGTCAAGGCTACCAACACATCCCGCCCACCCCAGTCAAGGCTACCAACGCTACCCGCCCACCCCAGTCAAGGCTACCAACACTACCCGCCCACCCCAGTCAAGGCTACCAACACTACCCGCCCACCCCAGTCAAGGCTGCCAACGCTACCCGCCCACCCGCCCCGGGGATGATCGTGTAGAGGTAATTGGTGCGGGTATTATGACGCCAGCCTTGATGTGGGCTTCCTTGAGGTTACTGTAGTGCGGGTATATTGTGGCCACACACTATACCCGCACTCAAGCACGCACACACACATACACACACTCAACCCTCACAAGCACAACTAGGTAAGTACATGTGCACACATGCACACACTCTAGTAAATGGCTACTAAAGTTTATCTCAGGAAAGTGTAAAGTAATGAAATTAGGTGATGGGAGCAGGCGGCTAAACACAAGGTACCATCTGGGAGGTGAAATCCTGCCAGAGTCAAATAGAGAGAAAGGTCTGGGGGTTGATATCAACCCGAACCTGTCCCCAGAGGCCCACATCAAAAGGATATCGTCAGTGGCATATGCTAGACTGGCCAACATAAGAACTGTCTTCAGAAACTTAGGTAAGGAATCGTTCAGGACCTTGTAAACCACTTATGTCAGATTAATCCTAAAGTATGCAGCTCCAACCTGGAGTCCATACCTAGTTAAATACAAGACAAAGTTAGAGAAGATTCAGAGGTATGCCACCAGACTAGTCTCAGAACTGAAAGGCATGAGCTACGAGGAAAGACTACGGGTGCTAAACCTCACATCCCTGAAAGACACAAGTGTAAGGGGAGACATGATAACCACCTACAAAATTTTCAGGGGAACTGACAGGATAGACAAAGACAAACTATTTAGCATGGGTGGAACACGAACAAGGGGACATAGGTGGAAACTGAGTACCCAAATGAGCCACAGAGACGTTTGAAAGAACTTTTTCAGTGAAGAAGTTAACAGATGGAATGCATTAGGAAGTGATGTGGTGGAGGCTGACTCCATACACAGTTTCAAATGTAGATATGATAGAACCCAGTAGGCTCAGGAATGTGTACACCAGTTGATTGACAGTTGAGAGGCGGGACCAAAGAGCCAAAGCTCAACGCTCGCAGGTACAACTAGGTGAGTGCATGCACATACTCAAGCACTAATGGTGCACACCGCCCAGGTAACATCTCCCACGTCCACATCAGCATCATCAAAGTGCTCCAGGACCTCCAGAAGGGGAATGTCCTCCTCCCGGAAGTTTACATGGCCCACACGCCAGCATGGCACCCTGGTGCCCTGACAAACCGTACTGGAAGCAAGTACAGGGCTGGCCAGCATAGAAGATCCGAATGTAGAATACTATTAGCATGACGGAGGACGGGATGGGAGCCTAAAGACGCATAGTCAACGTCCTGGTCCCGTTCAGAACGCCCTTCAGCCTGCCAGACAAAATCACGTTCATACGGACGTTCAGCACATCCCCAAATCTGCTAAAGTATCGCCACAGCAAGTCATCCGGGCACTGAAATGCACACCGTGAACACTCACATGGACGAGCCACTATGATCCGAGATGGTCACGGACCCTACATCCCCAATCAACTGGAAGGAACGCTTGTCATAGCAGTCATTAAATCCCTGAAGACAGCAGGAGAACTCAACTTGACCACTGCCTGGTTACCGGAGATGATCTGCATGCCCCTGTCAACCGCCACATCAACCCGCATGACAGCAGCTAACACCACTTCCACCGCCAGCTAATCCACCTTCCCGGAGAACTCCAAGCCCACTGTCAAAACCCGGTTAACAGGTGGTACGGGCAGCCCCTTCCCGCTGGCCTGCACGGCCGCAAGACCCGCAACGGTCACCACCAACGACCGCTCAAAACCCCGGGCTGGCTATGACTGGAGCGCACAGTAACAACGACCGCCCTCTCCAACGGTCGGACGAGGCTTAGTTTCTGAAATGGTAGACACTCTCTCCAAAATGAGGTATTACGTTCCTTGCCCCGCCCTGATAATTATTATTCGCCCATGTATCTATAGCTCACCTGTAGTATCTGTGCCTGGGGATCACCACCCTTAACTTCCGCCTCTTAATTACTCAAAAAATCAGCAATTAGAACAAACTCAAGTCTCAGACAGCACTCTGCTCCCTTACTGAAATCTTTGAACGTGTTAAATATCAAGTTGCAGCACACTCTCTAAAGCGTTGTTTATATCTATAAGCTGTAAACTACAATGCTAATCCTGACCTTAAGTGCTTCCTAGAGGGTTGTAACACCACTCACGGTCACCACACAAAGAAATACATTTTTTATAGTCCTACCAAAGGAGAAATGGTATACAAATCAAGGGTCTCAAATTGTGTAATGACCTCCCAACTGTAATTTATTTATTTATTTATATTCAAGAAGGTACATTGGGGGTTAAGAGAGTACATAGTAATGATGATGATTTTACATTCTTGTAAAGCCACTAAAGCCATAACGTTTCGAGCGTAATTTGAAGCTGTACATCTCCCAACCAGTTTAAGACAGGCTAAGAATTATCTTCTTAACATCTTGTAACAAACTTTAAATTGTATTTAGCGAGCAATGTATGTCCATCATTGTCTTATAATTAATGTATTTATTTATGCTAATTTGCTTATTAAAACTTGTGTGTATACAATTGAACATGAAAACTTAATATTAAAATTTTTAGTGTCTTAACAAAAAAATGAGGAGAATATAGGGGAGGTAACTGTAACGGCACAATTGAGTGTACTTTTGTACTATGCAGACAGTCAGGAATGTACTTATTATATTTAATATTAAAACGTACTGTCTACTCGGAGGAAGAGTTGCTCAAAAGCAGGAGACTGTACCCCTGCCGACCACACCACAATAAGGAACCATTTCAAAATAACTAACTGAGACTTTAAACATTTCCTGGAGCACAATTAAGTAACGGGTTCGTTGGTAGGACAAGTCTCGTACTTTGAAGGCCCGAGTTCGAATCTCCGATGATGCAAGAGAATGAAATATATATAATTTTTTCGTACAAAAATATGGGGAACTTTTTTTTCAGGCGGCTAAATTTTGTCATTAGTCATCGTAGTGAGGACGGGTGCGGGGGACGTAAACAATATGACGTCATCATAGCTATTACTCTCTGCCAGGGATATAATGGTCGTTGTATCGAGGTGTACAGAGTACTGCCCTCTTCCCAACTATGTCCACCTGCAGCAGCGAGTTTCAGCTCTTGGACACACATCACCGACAATGGTTTGTTTGATGCAATAATTCCTGACCAAACATTTCACTAATCACGTCTGCCGTGGAGATTATGAATGGAGTATAGGCTTCCACAACCTGTTTGTTTAGTTCATTCTCTTTCTCACTACTCTTACGCTAACTATAATACATTCCGTGTTTGAAGTTTCTCTTCATGTTCTAACAGTATCCTTATAATCTCCTTAAGTATTGTATATGTCTCTATCATGTCTCCTCTCTTGTAGCGTCGTATACTTCAGCGTTTCTTACTATCTTATCCCACGTCACCAACAGTCAAGGTAGAGCCCGGGATGCTCTGTGTACTGGAGGCTTCAGACACACTGCTTCCCTCTACCACCACTCCAACACTCTCCTCCTATCCCTCTACTGTTACTTAAATAAAATAATAATAATAATAATAATAATAATAATAATAATAATAATAATAATAATAATAATAATAATAATAACAATAATAATAATATAAATCACGTAACAGCTAAGCCCGTTCTCTAAATTTGCCTCTCCGTAAAAAAGGTAACGGTGTCCCTATTCACAAACGTAAAATATGCAACTGTTTTGCCAAACCAAAAAATTACGATCTCAACCCGCTATATTAGTAACAATACAGTTAATATTTACTATTGCAGCGTAATATTACGGGGCTTTAATTTAGACTAATACGTCACAATGTTAACAGTGGTCGATACCGTAACAAACACGACTGAAGGCAGTATCTCATTACAACTTCCACTCAAGGGTTGACCTTAACATAATTAAACTCCCGCTACTGGCCACATAAACACTATTAACCCCCGCTAATTACCGTCAATATCCCCCCCTCTCCCATGTGACCTAATTATCCTCCAGCTGGCGGCCAGTTGACCTCTGACCTGGGCGCTGTGAAGTCTCAATAATGTAGAGTTAAAGGGAAAGATGTCACTGTTAGCTGACTGTTGCCATCAGTAGTGGTCTGACTGGCACCCGGCCTCCAGCCACGCTCACACCCTATGACCCGGACCAGACCATAGGGACCACCCCATGACCCGAACCAGACCATAGCGACCACCCCATGACCCGGACCACACCATAAGGACCACTCCATGACCCGGACCACACCATAGGGACCACCCCATGACCCGGACCACACCATAGGGACCACCCCATGACCCGAACCAGACCATAGGGACCACCCCATGACCCGAACCAGACCATAGCGACCACCCCATGACCCGGACCACACCATAGGGACCCCCCCATGACCCGGACCACACCATAGGGACCACCCCATGACCCGGACCACACCATAGGGACCACCCCATGACCCGAACCAGACCATAGGGACCACCCCATGACCCGAACCAGACCATAGCGACCACCCCATGACCCGAACCAGACCATAGGGACCACCCCATGACCCGAACCAGACCATAGGGACCACCCCATGACCCGGACCACACCATAGGGACCACCCCATGACCCGGACCACACCATAGGGACCACCCCATGACCCGAACCAGACCATAGCGACCACCCCATGACCCGAACCAGACCATAGGGACCACCCCTGACCCAAACCAGACCATAGGGACCACCCCATGACCCGGACCACACCATAGGAACCACCCCATGACCCGGACCACACCATAGCGACCACCCCATGACCCGGACCACACCATAGGGACCACCCCATGACCCGGACCACACCATAGGGACCACCCCATGACCCGGACCACACCATAGGGACCACCCCATGACCCGGACCACACCATAGGGACCACCCCACGACCCGGACCACACCATAGGGACCACCCCATGACCCGGACCACACCATAGGGACCACCCCACGACCCGGACCAGACCATAGGGACCACCACATGACCCGGACCAGACCATAGGGACCACCCCATGACCCGGACCACACCATAGGGACCACCCCATGACCCGGACCACACCATAGGGACCACCCCACGACCCGGACCAGACCATAGGGACCACCACATGACCCGGACCAGACCATAGGGACCACCCCATGACCCGGACCAGAACAAATAGGGACCACCCCATGACCCGGACCAGAACAAATAGGGACCACCCCATGACCCGGACCAGACCATAGGGACCACCACATGGCCCGGACCAGACCATAGGGACCACCCCATGACCCAGACCAGACCACAGAGACCACCACATGACTCGGACCAGACCATAGAGACCACACCATGACCCGGACCACACCATAGGGTACCACACGGCCACACGCTATTCACATTACAAAACAAATGTCATCGTCGCTAATTTAACATGGTATTACCAATTTAAAATAGATTAGCAGCTGGACTGCAAAATTGACCATTTCAGCTGCTGTATTGACACACTGTATTGGTCTTGTGGTACACTGTTCTGACAAGTGGGAATACGTCATTGTTGCGCTGACATATTGTTTAGGTACTGTGATAGATTGGATATAGAGGGAGGTAGGAGAGTAAGAGAGCATGGAAGTACAGATGGAAAAGAGAGAGAGAGAGAGAGAGAGAGAGAGAGAGAGAGAGAGAGAGAGAGAGAGAGAGAGAGAGAGAGAGAGAGAGAGAGAGAGAGAGAGAGAGAGAGAGAGAAAGAGAGAGAGAGAAAGAGAGAAAGAGAGAGAGAGAAAGAGAGAGAGAGAAAGAGAGAGAGAGAAAGAGAGAGAGAAAGAGAGAGAGAGAAAGAGAGAAAGAGAGAAAGAGAGAGAGAGAAAGAGAGAGAGAGAAAGAGAGAAAGAGAGAGAGAGAAAGAGAGAGAGAGAAAGAGAGAGAGAGAGAGAGAGAGAGAGAGAGAGAGAGAGAGAGAGAGAGAGAGAGAGAGAGAGAGAGAAAGAGAGAGAAAGAGAGAAAGAGAGAGAGAGAGAAAGAGAGAGAGAGAAAGAGAGAGAGAGAAAGAGAGAGAGAGAGAGAGAGAGAGAGAGAGAGAGAGAGAGAGAGAGAGAGAGAGAGAGAGAGAGAGAGAGAGAGAGAGAGAGAGAGAGAGAGTATTGATGGTAACTTCCTGTCATTTGGTCACTCTCCACCTTCACTCTCCTGTGGTTCTTCTCTCGTGTCTCATGTTCTATCACCATTCTCTCCAGACCTCCCCCCCCCCCCTCACATGTGCCACGGGAAGCCAGTAGTTACAGCCTCATCCCTCAGACCTCAGCCTGGTCAGCTTAGTGACACTCACACACACACACACTTGCGCACACTTAGGAAGTGATGTAGTGGAGGCTGACTCCATACACAGTTTCAAATGTAGATATGATAGAGCCCAGTAGGCTCAGGAACCTGTACACCTGTTGATTGACAGTTGAGAGGCAGGACCAAAGAGCCAAAGCTCAACCCCCGCAAGCACAACTAGGTGAGTACAAATAGGTGAGTACACACACACACACACTCTGACCCACCTCAGGACTCTCTGACCTGATACTCCAGGTATACTCCAGGTATACTTCAGGTATACTCCAGGTATAATTGAATACACCTTGATGGGTTTTCACAAGAATTCCCTCCCCTCAGGTCAACTGCTGACCCTCTCCCAGTTGGAGGGTCAATCAGTGTCCCTGTGAGGACACTGAGGGGCATGAGTGGTGAGGACCGACCTGTGAGGGACACTGAGGGCCATGAGTGGTGAGGCCTGACCTGTGAGGGACACTGAGGGGCATGAGTGGTGAGGACTGACCTGTGAGGGACACTGAGGGCCATGAGTGGTGAGGACTGACCTGTGAGGGACACTGAGGGGCATGAGTGGTGAGGACTGACCTGTGAGGGACACTGAGGGCCATGAGTGGTGAGGACTGACCTGTGAGGGACACTGAGGGCCATGAGTGGTGAAGACTGACCTGTGAGGGACACTGAGGGCCATGAGTGATGAGGACTGACCTGTGAGGGACACTGAGGGCCATGAGTGATGAGGACTGACCTGTGAGGGCCATGAGTGGTGAGGACTGACCTGTGAGGGCCATGAGTGGTGAGGACTGACCTGCGAGGGACACTGAGGGCCATGAGCGGTGAGGACTGACCTGTGAGGGACACTGAGGGCCATGAGTGATGAGGACTGACCTGTGAGGGACACTGAGGGCCATGAGTGATGAGGACTGACCTGTGATGGACACTGAGGGCCATGAGTGGTGAGGACTGACCTGTGAGGGCCATGAGTGGTGAGGACTGACCTGTGAGGGACACTGAGGGCCATGAGTGGTGAGGACTGACCTGTGAGGGACACTGAGGGCCATGAGTGATGAGGACTGACCTGTGAGGGACACTGAGGGCCATGAGTGATGAGGACTGACCTGTGAGGGACACTGAGGGCCATGAGTGATGAGGACTGACCTGTGAGGGACACTGAGGGGCATGAGTGATGAGGACTGACCTGTGAGGGACACTGAGGGGCATGAGTGGTGAGGACTGACCTGTGAGGGACACTGAGGGCCATGAGTGATGAGGACTGACCTGTGAGGGACACTGAGGGCCATGAGTGATGAGGACTGACCTGTGAGGGACACTGAGGGCCATGAGTGATGAGGACTGACCTGTGAGGGACACTGAGGGGCATGAGTGGTGAGGACTGACCTGTGAGGGACACTGAGGGCCATGAGTGTTGAGGACTGACTTGTGAGGGACACTGAGGGCCATGAGTGATGAGGACTGACCTGTGAGGGACACTGAGGGCCATGAGTGATGAGGACTGACCTGTGAGGGACACTGAGGGGCATGAGTGGTGAGGACTGACCTGTGAGGGACACTGAGGGCCATGAGTGATGAGGACTGACCTGTGAGGGACACTGAGGGGCATGAGTGGTGAGGACTGACCTGTGAGGGACACTGAGGGCCATGAGTGATGAGGACTGACCTGTGAGGGACACTGAGGGGCATGAGTGGTGAGGACTGACCTGTGAGGGACACTGAGGGCCATGAGTGGTGAGGACTGACCTGTGAGGGACACTGAGGGCCATGAGTGATGAGGACTGACCTGTGAGGGACACTGAGGGCCATGAGTGATGAGGACTGACCTGTGAGGGACGCTGAGGGCCATGAGTGGTGAGGACTGACCTGTGAGGGACACTGAGGGCCATGAGTGATGAGGACTGACCTGTGAGGGACACTGAGGGGCATGAGTGGTGAGGACTGACCTGTGAGGGACACTGAGGGCCATGAGTGATGAGGACTGACCTGTGAGGGACACTGAGGGGCATGAGTGGAGAGGACTGACCTGTGAGGGCCATGAGTGGTGAGGACTGACCTGTGAGGACACTGAGGGCCATGAGTGACGAGGACTGACCTGTGAGGACACCGAGGGCCATGAGTGGTGAGGACTGACCTGTGAGGGCCATGAGTGGTGAGGACTGACCTGTGAGGGCCATGAGTGGTGAGGACTGACCTGTGAGGACACTGAGGGCCATGAGTGACGAGGACTGACCTGTGAGGACACTGAGGGCCATGAGTGACGAGGACTAACCTGTGAGGACACTGAGGGCCATGAGTGACGAGGACTGACCTGTGAGGACACTGAGGGCCATGAGTGACGAGGACTGACCTGTGAGGACACTGAGGGCCATGAGTGACGAGGACTGACCTGTGAGGACACCGAGGGCCATGAGTGGTGAGGACTGACCTGTGAGGACACCGAGGGCCATGAGTGGTGCTGGTAGAGGTGGTTGGGCTGTTACTGAGGCCTCACCAAGGCTTCCCTCCCTCCCTCACCTGCTGTTATTGGATTACCTTCTTCATTATCTCCTCACCTCACTAGTCCCTCACGCCTCACCACCTCCTCACGCCTCACCACCTCCTCACACCCGCACACAAGCGTTATATAACAACTGGTACACAGTACCTCTTTTTTTGTCACTACAGGTTTAAGTCCTCTAGGGCTCACCATACCCGGTGCTACTTGGACCGTTCTGTTCCCAGTAGCTGAATCTATAACAACAATGCCTCATAATGCAACGAGAACAGCTGCATTACAGGTAAAGTCCCCAGCGATTACAATGATTAGAGAAGGAGTTGAAGAATGGAACACACTAGTGAACATTGTGCATCTATATCCGCCACCAAGATAACGCTATTAAAACCAGACTAAAACCAGTGTGCTAAAACAAAAGCGAAAAAGAAACAAGGGAAAAAGGGAGTACACGCCACCTCCATTTAAAACTTTGACCCAAATATCACAGTAACAAGGTTATCGTGAATAACCGAACTCAATTACGGGCTCACTATAGCCCGTGCTATATGGACACTTCGTTCTGAGCGGCTGAATCTATAACAGAACCACTACCTCGGACGACGCAGTCATACACACACACTCAAAAGCTGCACTTCAAATATTAGGAAAAAACTTTGGAAAGACAACGTGGAAATAATTACCACAATTTTGTAACTAGGAGCAGTAGTTAAAGGCAAAAGACTCAACATAACCTTAAATTGGATCCCATCCCATGTTGGAATCCCAATAAATCAGAAAGCAGATGAAACTGCTAAATTGACAAGTCGTCATCCAGTGACCCGCAAAACAAGCCACCCCAGCCTAGAGAACATAAACATCATCATCACCAATAACCTCTCACACCTCAACAAAGCCCATCTACACCAGAGAGTAACTGAAGGTTCGCCCTCTACAATATGGTATCTTCAGGCCACCAAGTTAGACAGGTTAAATATCCCAAAGAGAAATAGCAGTTCGGATATATAGGTTACATATGCAACTGGGAGATTGGTGAACCGCAACAGAGAGAATGCATCATCTGCCAAACTGTCATAGAAAAGCCACTACTTCACTATCTCCTGGAATGTGGAACAACTAACGACCTTAGGAGAGCTTTAAGAGTCCCTGAATGTTGCAGTAACCAGCCTGAAGCCGTCAACACTGCCACTCTTCTGGTCAAAAAAGGTCATAAATACTGTCCAGCAGTGTCCTCCCCCACCATAGCAGCCACATGGTAAGGACTGACGATCTAAATACTATCACAGCACGCAGTATGTTCTTTTATGACCACATTCACTCCAAAAAACTACCACTTACGGGCTATTCATGCCCGTGCCACCTCTTGGGTGGCTTAATTTCTATCAGTCGATCACCTCGGGCTTCCTATAGATGAGTGTTCTTTGAGGAAGTGTATGGTGGGGACACTTGAGTGTGTCCTGGTGGTCTATAATGAGTGTATGGTGGGGACACTTGAGTGTGTCCTGGTGGTCTATAATGAGTGTATGGTGGGGACACTTGAGTGTGTCCTGGTGGTCTATAATGAGTGTATGGTGGGGACACTTGAGTGTGTCCTGGTGGTCTATAATGAGTGTATGGTGGGGACACTTGAGTGTGTCTTGGTATCATACAGTGTAAGTGTTCATATATGTGTGGCGGCTGTGGTTGTTCAACACCCTACACCAGGAAGAACACCAGCTGGGGTGTTCATCATGACACTACCCCCCTCCCCCCCTACACACAGCAAAAGGGGGGGGGGGGCGGGGAGAGACAGTAACATGACTAATAGACACAAACGGGTGTCGAGGTGTAAGCCTGGCAAGGTACCTGAATGATTTTAGTTCATTGTTTACAAGTAAATCATGTAACTGCGCGGTAAACTCTACGGAGAACGCATCAGCGATTTAATTTCAGACATTATGAAAATCTCATAGGAAGTGGTGGAGGTGGTGGCGGTGGGGGAGGGGGGATGGCGGTGGAGGTTACAGGCTAATATTTTTTAAAGTATTTAACTTACACCAACCACAACCAGCCTATGTCCATCCCGTACCCCAGACCTTTCCACCTGCAAAGTTGGGTAAGGGTTGACCCCAAAGTTGGACAAACCGACACATACACTATTATAGTATATATTCTTATATTAGGACAAGCAAGGCTTGAATATAGACAATGGGAGGGAGTTCGCAGCCTCAGAATACACACTAAGAATTATGATGTACGCTCCAAACTAAAGACATAATATAAACAAGTACAATGTTGCAGTGTTTTAGACCTCATGACAATATTACTTGTCACATTATTGGCCAGGGATGACCTAGAACCTTCTGGCCCTGACGTCATTCTTGGCGGGGAGGCAGAGGGTTGGTAGGAGGGGGCGTGGGGGGCTGTATGATGGGGGGGGACCCCAGGGGTCACACCCACCCACTGTTCACCCAGCACTAACCAGGCACACGGGAGTAAGGCAACTGTTGTGGGTAGCATCCTGGAGAAGGTCAGTATAACTGGCCTCGGGGCAACACAGTCAAATGTGAAAATAATATATGTGCTTTCGCTCCTTGAAAAACATCGTCAGGTAGAAGTGTGTGTCAACCACCCACACATAGCAAGACGACTCAAGAAACATTATACGTGAGTCAATATTGTAACATACACTAACAATACACTTGGGCTGGAGTAGAGAGAGTGAACACCTCGCACAAGTATACGCATTACCCAAGGGTCCTGACGGCTGCGTTCGTCACCTGTCACATTATATATATATATATATATATATATATATATATATATATATATATATATATATATATATATATATATATATATATATATATATTTATATATATATATATATATATTTATATATATATATATATATATATATATATATATATATATATACATATATATATATATATATATATATATATATATGAATGATAACTACTCAACATGATCATTATATAACCATTATATTCATGCTATATAATAATTATGATTATACAACATTCTAATTACCATATATATAAATAATGTTAACCATTGAGCTATTCACAAATTTTATTGCTATAATCTTCATCTATATTAAAAAATAATGCACAAAGAAATCCCATTAACATGAGGCATCAATGAGACAATCAGTACGGGCTGTAACCGGGATCCCAACCTCGGCTCTGGGTACTGGGCTTACTTGTCAGTACCCAGAACACAGGTTCGAATCCTCCCCACGGCTCCTACCGATGTTGTTATTATTATTATTATTATTAGATAAGGATTAGATTAGGATAGATAAACGGAACCGTTTAAACTGTACAGGTTTCTTCAGACGTGTAAACCGGGGTAGAGTTAATTAAAGACTGTGGAGGTTTGTTCATATGTATAAACTGTTCTCGAATATGTAAATTGGGGTAAGTTTACTCAGACATGTAAACTGGGTAAAGTTACTCAGACATGTAAACTGGGTAAAGTTACTCAGACATGTAAACTGGGTAAGTTTACTCAGATATGTAAACTGGGTAAGGTTACTCTGACATGTAAACTGGGTAAGTTTACTCAGACATGTAAACTTGGTAAGGTTACTCAGACATGTAAACTTGGTAAGGTTACTCAGACATGTAAACTGGGTAAGGTTATTCAGACATGTAAACTTGGTAAGGTTATTCAGACATGTAAACTGGGTAAGTTTACTCAGACATGTAAACTGGGTACGGTTACTCCGACATGTAAACTGGGTAAGTTTATTCAGACATGTAAACTGGGTAAGTTTATTCAGACATGTAAACTGGGTAAGTTTATTCAGACATGTAAACTGGGTAAGTTTATTCAGACATGTAAACTGGGTAAGTTTATTCAGACATGTAAACTGGGTAAGTTTATTCAGACATGTAATCTGGGTAAGTTTATTCAGACATGTAAACTGGGTAAGTTTATTCAGACATGTAAACTGGGTAAGTTTATTCAGACATGTAAACTGGGTAAGTTTATTCAGACATGTAAACTGGGTAAGTTTATTCAGATATGTAAACTGGGTAAGTTTATTCAGACATGTAAACTGGGTAAGCCTTGCTGGGACTGTAGCTGGTGAGGTGGTGGAGATTTTCGACCTGTAGTGAAACCCTATAACTTGTTGGTGCGCGCACACACACACGCACGCAAACACGCACATGCACACGCAGACACACACGCGCACATGCACACGCAGACACACTCACACACACGCACACGCACACACACACACACACACACACGCACACACGCACACACACACGCACACACATACACAAAAGATGATTGATTCAAAAGGTGACACCCCTAGGGTCAACACTTGCATCAGAGGAGCTCCAGCATATTTCAACAATCCTAAGTACAGTATTGTAGTACAGGATGATGATAGTGAGCGGTGTCCCAGAGAACATAAAGGCTTTTGAAAAATAGGTGAGATAACAGGAATGTGCTAAGGGAAGTGAAAAAAAAATGGATGAGAAAAAGTTGCCCTAGAGACCAGAAGACATGGCAGGATGTGCAGAATACCCCCGTTGAAAAGCAAAGGTGCAACAGGTACTCTGAGAGAGAACTCTATCAACATCAGAGGCCCGAGACTGTTCAACACGCTTCCGCTACACATAAGGGGCATAACTGGCCGACCCCTCACAGTGTTCAAGAGAGAACTGGATAAGCACCTCCAAAGGATACCTGATCAACCAGGCTGTGACTCATACGTCAGGCTGCGAGCAGCCGCGTCCAACAGCCTGGTTGATCAGTCCGGCAACCAGGAGGCCTGGTCGACGACCGGGCCGCGGGGACGCTAAGCCCCGGAAGCACCTCAAGGTAACCTCAAGGTAGTGTTCCAGTGCAGACAAGAACAGTCAAGATGGCCGCCGGCAAGAGGGAAAACAAAACAGAGTTTGATTTTTGTGGATTCAATGAAGAAAGCATTGATGTAAGCAGTCTGCACAACAAGTTGGCAAAATTAGATACTATAGTGAACTCTCATGTAGAAATAATCAGTAAATTGAAAGAAAGTAATGACCATTTGTATAGCAAAGTTTTGTCTTGAGGGTTTAGTGAAAGACTTGTGCAAGGACAAGAATCAATTGGAAACAAATTGCAAAGCCATGGAAGAAAATAAACTCTTAAGAATAGCTTTGGAAGAAGTTAAAGTAAATTTAAACATAAATGACTACAATAGGTTAGGTAAGGAAATTCAACAGGAGAAAAAACATTTTGTCAGCACAGATGGAGAAAGTTACACAGGGAATAGAACAGTGCAAGAAAGATATGCACAAGTGGCCAAGGAGAAGGAAAAAATTGAAGAAGCAGTAAAGGAAGTCAAACACTGCAGCAACCAAGATAAAACAAACATTAGGCTGGAAGTGAGAAAGGAATTGGCATCTAACCCGAAGTTAGTGCAAAACACAGTTAATCGGAGTAAGTCCCTGATCATTTTTGGCTGCAAAGAAAAGGCGATAACATCTAGGTCAGAAAGAGCTGTAGAAGAAGCGAAAGTAGTAGATAAAATTGTTGGCCTCGTGGAAGGTCTTACAACCATAGAGAATGTGTGCGACTACAGGAGAATAGGCAGGTACGTAAAAGGGAAAGATCGACCTTTGAGGATCACCCTAAACGGTGCCAAACAGATGGAAGAAGTACTAAGGAATGCTAGAAAATTACAAAGTGATGAGGATGGGAAAGTGTGGTCGTTAAGACGAGATATTTCAAGAGAAGACAGAGAGAAGCTAAAACTAAACCTCGTAGAGGCATAACATTTAAATGAGAGCAGAAACGAAGAAGAAATCAATTCTTTTTTCTACAAAGTGATAGGGGTAGGCAGGCCTGTAAAATGGTACAAAAAGGCAAACCAACAAAATTGCTAAAGAGATGGGTAGTGAAGAATAAGGAGAGGGGGAACATGTTCCTGAAGATTGTATACACCAATGTAGATGGAGTGAGATCGAAGATACTGGAGTTAAGTGATGTAAAACAGCTGCAGACACCAGACATTGTTGCACTCACGGAGACAAAACTTGAAGATGTTATTGTAAATGAGGTCATATTCCCAAGGGGCTACTCAATTTGGAGACGGGAGAGAAAAATTAGGAAAGGCGGTGGCGTTACTGTGCTGGTGAAAGAACACCTAAAGGTGAACGAAATAATGACTGCCAATCCAGGAGAAGTTGACGTAATAGCACCAGAGATCTGCCATGAGGATAATAAACTAATGATCATAAATGCATATAGTCCACCGCCAAACAACACATGGACAAAGGAGGAGCTAGACAGTAAACGAGAAGGTCTTATAACAATAATGAGAGAGATTATAGCGAGAGCGGATAACGATAGATCAAGACTGTTGATAGTCGGCGATTTCAACTTGAAATCCATAGACTGGGAAACATGTGAAGCTAAAACAGAAGATTTCTGGACCTGTAAATTTGTAGCCCTCATCCTGGAAACATTCTTGTATCAACATGTTAAACAAGCTACGAGGATGAGGGAAGGGGACGTTCCCTCCATGCTAGATTAGATATTTACCAGGAAGGAGGAAGAAATATTTGACATTCAGTACCTTCCTCCCTTAGGTAAAAGTGACCATGTCTTTTTGGGAATAAAGTATATAATGCGTTATAATCTGGAAGAAAATAAGGAGGTTGAAGCAGTTGAAAAAACTGAATTCAGGAGAGGACATTATGGCGACCTTAGAATTTTTTTAATGAGTATAATTGGACAGACTTGTTGCTAGGCAAGGAAGTAAATGAAATGTATGTCAAGTTTTGTGAAATATATGATAAAGGCACAAAAAAAATATACCAAAACAGAGATACAGAACTAGGAAACAGGATTGGTTCAACAGAAAGTGCGAGAGGGCCAGAGACCAAAAGACAAAAAATGAAATCAATACAGGAAGAGGCCGAACCCCCCAAACATACCAGCGATACAAAGATGCGAGAAACAACTACACGGCAGTGAGGAGAGAGGCAGAAAGAAATTTTGAAAAAGGAATTGCGGACAAATGTAAAACAGAACCAGGTCTATTCTATAAATTCATAAACAACAAATTGCAGGTAAAGGATAATATTCAGAGGTTGAAAATGGGAAACAGATTCACGGAAAATGAAAAGGAAATGTGTGAAACATTAAACAAAAAGTTCCAAAGTGTGTTTGTACAAAATGAAATCTTCAGGGAACCAGACATCAGTTTAGTTATATAGTTGTACTCATGTCTAAGTAAGAATTTCTACTTAAACATATACAGCCTAAATATCTGTTTATTATTGGTAAGAACTCTGAAAAATTGGAATTTCTCCTATAAGAACTCTTAACAAACTTCTATGAACTTATTTTTATCATAAGAACTCCTAACAAACTTCTAAAATATCAGAAATTATTTTCTCATAAGAATTCCTTAATTCCAAATCAGTGACTGCCCAAATTCCCCTGAAACCCCTGAAGCTCCAGCGGCACTTTTTCCCGAAAAAAAAATCAGGGTAAAACTTGACTGATATTTTCAGGCATAAATTGGACTCTGATGAAATTTGAGCTTTAAACTGTCTCTGGCTATTTTTCGGGGTCTTTACAGGTGAAACAGCCGTAAATGGTTATAAAACTTAAAGTCTCGACTAAGATGTCTGTTTTCTTTAACAAAATGTCTAAGACAATATTCTCTAAAAATGGTCTTTTTACAAAATTTGGTCATAAACATATAAATGAACTTCTATGATTATTTGAAACTAAAATATTTTCTTAAAACTGAACTCTGAAAAATTTGAATTTTCACCATAAGAACTCCTCCCTTACATTTTAGTTTCATTGAGAAACCTGTGTGTGTGTGTGTGTGTGTTTGCGCGCGCGTGTGTGTGTGTCAGAAAAAAAAATCATTTGATTGAAAGCCGAGAGACGGGCCCAAAAGAGCCAGAGCTCAACCCCCGCAAGCACAACTAGGTGAGTACACATGGTAGTGGAGGCCGACTCCATACACAATTTCAAATGTAGATATGAGATAGCCTATAGTATTTCCAGGCTTGGCTCCTATGCCTAACCTGCTCCACTCACTGCTGTTGGACTTGAGGCGTCGCCACCTGTGGAGGGTCACCAAGTCCACCACAGGACTTGACCGACCAGCCGGCAGGACTTGACCGACCAGCCAGCAGGTATACTGTAGTCCTCAGGGCGGTCCAGGAGTAAACTCAGGTATACACGCCCAGAAAGAGAGTAAACTTCTCTGTGTACATAACCATGTTTGTCTCTATTCATCCGCCAGTATGGCCGGAGTCAACACTGCTTACACACACAGTCGAGTGGATCACCCTCCTCGCCCATAATGCTGTTGAACACTCTGAATTAAGACTAGACCGAGTCAGGTACAGCAGATATTTTACCTTTAATAAATCTTTACTAGCTAACGTTACTTCCAATAAAATCCTTACTAGCTAACGTTACATTCCATAAAGTCCTTACTAGCTAATGTTTAATTCAAGAAAGTCCTTACTAGCTAACGATACGTACAATAAAGTCCTTACAAGCTAACGTTTCATTCAATAAAGTCATTACAAGCTAACGTTACATTTAATAAAGTTTTTACTAGCTAACGTTATCTCCAATAAAGTGCTTACTAGATAACATTCAATAAAGTTTTTACTAGCAAACGTTTCCTCCAATAAAGTCCTTACTAACAAACGTTACCTCCAATAAAGTCCTTACTAGCAAACGTTACGTCCAATTAAGTCCTTACTAGCAAACGTTACCTCCAATAAAGTCCTTACTAACAAACGTTACCTCCAATAAAGTCCTTACTAACAAACGTTACCTCCAATAAAGTCCTTACTAACAAACGTTACCTCCAATAAAGTCCTTACTAACAAACGTTACCTCCAATAAAGTCCTTACTAGCAAACGTTACGTCCAATTAAGTCCTTACTAGCAAACGTTACGTCCAATTAAGTCCTTACTAGCAAACGTTACCTCCAATAAAGTCCTTACTAACAAACGTTACCTCCAATAAAGTCCTTACTAACAAACGTTACCTCCAATAAAGTCCTTACTAACAAACGTTACCTCCAATAAAGTCCTTACTAACAAACGTTACCTCCAATAAAGTCCTTACTAACAAACGTTACCTCCAATAAAGTCCTTACTAACAAACGTTACCTCCAATTAAGTCCTTACTAACAAACGTTACCTCCAATAAAATCCTTACTAACAAACGTTACCTCCAATAAAGTCCTTACTAGCAAACGTTACGTCCAATTAAGTCCTTACTAGCAAACGTTACCTCCAATAAAGTCCTTACTAACAAACGTTACGTCCAATTAAGTCCTTACTAGCTAACGTTACCTCCAATAAAGTCCTTACTAGCAAACGTTACGTCGAATTAAGTCCTTACTAACAAACGTTACGTCGAATTAAGTCCTTACTAACAAACGTTACCTCCAATAAAGTCCTTACTAACAAACGTTACCTCCAATAAAGTCCTTACTAACAAACGTTACCTCCAATAAAGTCCTTACTAGCAAACGTTACGTCGAATTAAGTCCTTACTAACAAACGTTACGTCGAATTAAGTCCTTACTAACAAACGTTACCTCCAATTAAGTCCTTACTAGCTAACGTTACCTCCAATTAAGTCCTTACTAGCTAACGTTACCTCCAATAAAGTCCTTACTAGCAAACGTTACGTCGAATTAAGTCCTTACTAAGTAATGTTTCATTCAATAAAGTCCTTATTAGCTAACGTTACCTCAAATAAAGTTCTTACTCGATAACGTTACATTCAATAGAGTCTACATAACATCGTCCTGTCACCGGAATGGTCGCCATCTGGTGTTAAGCGACGTAACCAAAGAATTATGTCGACTTCTTGAGGGGTTTATGGCGTGAGGTCGGTGCGTGAGGTCGGTGTGTGAGGTCGGTGCGTGAGGTCGGTGCGTGAGGTCGGTGCGTGAGGTCGGTGTGTGAGGTCGGTGCGTGAGGTCGGGCCTTTAAGTTACACATTTTGAATTAAGCGGCGTCGATTACAATTCACAGGATGGGTATAGGATGTACCGGTCATGGTACCTCCCACAGGATGGGTATGGGGGTCCAGTACACCCTCATACGATGGGTATAGGGTTAATAATAAATGAACAATAAACTTGAACTTGACGCCATATATCGTGTGATGAATGAATTACGTTATACAATGATGGTAAGTATTGTTTCCTGTCCTTGGGGCGATAGTAGGGTCGAGCAGTGACTTGACTGTCTTTTACCTAAATTTATCCAAGGGCCACCGTCTCTCTAGTGGTCTCGATTGAGACAGGAAGCCGGCGACTTGCCAAAGGTCCCCCATTATCTAGAGGATTTTTTCCAAGTGGATTTAACGGCCCTCAGGTACTACGTGTTTATAAAGCTATGGTACTTGTTGAGCTTGACGCAGTCGCCCCCTTGTATTGATTGTATATGTCATTTTAAAGATTTGGACTGGATTAATATTCTCCAACTTAAGTGTTTGAAAATCACTATGAGGTCAGCCTTGTCATGTCCGGTTTGCAGTGCTGGTAATGGTGTGGTTTTGATTTTGATTGTTGTCGCCGGAGGCGACTAGTTTATTGTGCACCCCATACTCATCCTGTGAGCGGTAGCGCAAAAAAACATTACAGAGGGCACAAAAGGGCTTTATCAGACCTCATCTTAGATTATTACATAAACAATTTCATCTATCCTTCACACCTTATAGCTACAATGTCAGCTAGTTACAGTGAAAGTGCTATTTCAAGAGCTATATATTTACAGTAAGTCATTATACATCAATGGTAAGTCTTATCGCTAATACATAATAGTTTGACCAATGGAGATATTACATAGTGTGGCCCTCGACCGGTCCTGGGGTTGGGTTGACAATAGAGCCGCCGCAAGAACTACACTGGATGACCCTTAATCGCCTTGTCAATCTCAACTAAAAACTTTAATTCCGTTGTCTGTTACAAGACGTCTGTACTTAGGCTTATCGAGGCTCCCCCCCACTCCCAGGGCAGCCAATGGTCTCTCCCAGGATACAACCTACAACAATTATCTAACTCTCGGGTACCTATTTACAGCCTAGGTGAACATCAGGTGAAAAGAAATTTGCTCAACCGTTTCTGTCCCGCTTAGGAGATTGAACCCAGGATCCCTGATTGTGAGTCGACGACGATTATCAGTTGGAACGAATTTTGTGGTTGACAATACTTGTAATTCGTGTACGTATATGGGCCAGGTGGCCACAATGGGTTGGTCAGTAATGTATATGGGCCACTAGGTGGCCACAATGGGTCGGTGAGTGAGCAGTGCCACAGGAGTGCGGCCACAGGGAGCACCGCAGCGGGCCACCGTGGTGATGCAGCCTCCCTCGCACGCTGATAACCACTTGCCAGGGCTCGCTACCACCTCTCTATGGACACCACAACACGCACACATCCCGACCCCTCACGCCCTCCACCTCCTCACTCAGCTCAACACTTCCCACAAGGAACCCGCAGCACTTTAGCTGTGCCCTCGCCGATATAACTTGGTTATAGGTGGTGTTGACAGCCTCGGCCAACACAACATCCTTCACACACTCCTCCTCATTACCGCCGTATCTCCCTCACCCGGAATCCCTTGAGCCACACACTGGCATCAGCAGCAGCTGGGTATGGGGTACTCACAGCTGCCATCACGGCTGGTGCACGACAACGTCGACGACCGTAGAAATTGGGTTGTAACGTGCGTAGAGTTGTGTTCGGCGTGTGGGCCGGTCTAGCGGTGCGGGGCGACTGGCGGAGGAAGCCATTGATCCAACGCCCACCACCACCACATCCACCTTCACCACCACCACCACACTTCTATCCACAACTTTAAGGCCAAATTGGACAAAGAATTTGAAAGTCAAAATAGTTCCATTACAATGTAACAGGTATAACAAGGCTAGTTGTAGATATAGACACTGATATATATAGGTAGGTACCCCTTCACTGCCTCCAACACGTCAGAAAACGATAGGCCCCTTACCCGGTTTATTAAATATTCCTTTCACTCGTCCCCATATATCGTATACACTGTTACTCATCCCATCAAAATAGAAAATAAAGATTAAGGACCTGACCAAAACATTATGTGTGTTAGTGGTTTTACAAGAATGTAAAAATTCTGATACACATATACTACAAATGCTAATATACTAAATATACCAGAAATAAATATCTCATATTTGATTTTGTCAGACTAAATCTGTGCAAACACTCCATGCAAATAAAAGGGCTCAGTCTTTGGAACTCTCCCTGATGAATCATTATCCAACCCATGCTCTGTTTAAAAGTAAAACCAAAAAGTACCTAATTTCATCTTCATAGTTTCCTACCTTGTGCCTCAAACTTACACTGTATCTTGTACTACCCACTTCTCCAATATTAGTACTTAAGACAAATATCCTTACCAGTGTAATCACTTCTGTTAACTTACATTGTTGTTATTTGTTGATATAAACCCTTACTACAAAGTACCTTTTCATCTTACCTGATGTGTTAGATTAAGGACGTGTCCGCAACGCCAAGCGTGTTAGTAACTTTGCACGAATAAAAAATATCACTAACGTATCTCACCAACCCATTGTACTTGTAAATAAAATTTTAATATTATAAATAAAAAAATAGATCACACACCTGTAACTTTGCTATACACTTTATATTACTATTATAATTGACTGATATAATTCATAGTTGGGGACAGGCAGCTTGTGTATATATATACTTCAGGCTTACATCGAAGTTCCCTCCCTCCTTAAGGTCTAACTACTGACCCTCCCCATGATGCAACCCCACAACAAGCTAACTGCCGGATACTAGTTCACTGTTAGGCGAAGGGGCATCAGGGGAAAAGAAACGTGCCCAACCGTTTCTGTCCCGCCTGGGACTTGAACCCGGGGTTCGCGATTGTGAGTCAACAACGAACCCAACTGTACTACGGAGTCCAAGAATTTAGAATGAATGTTTTTGAGTACAAACACGACAGGTTCATTAATCATTGCTTGTAAGGGCAGTACGACGTTTTTGCCTAAATTTACCTAATGACGACTATCACTAGTAGCCTCGGCGAGGACAGGAAGCCGACGGCTTGTCGAAAGTCCCCCTATTTGTCCTGATGATTTTAAGTGTTTGGATATTAAATTGCAGTATTGCTTTAGCATTTTCGGCGGGTAGGCAGTTCCATGGAATTTATAACCCTGTGGTTTATCGTGTCACGATCCAGAGTAAGGCTCGTGGAATAGAACTTTCCTTCAATATTCAGTGAGGCACCTGACCTCATATTTCAGTGTAAATAGGTCTAGGGTAAAGTGAGTCTAAATAAAATCCACCAATTTATTGGGGCGAACTTATTTACATAACACCAGACACTTGGACCGATGGTACAATCCTGAACCTAGAACAGAAACTACCACACCTCCAATAAAATTATATTATAAATCAACTATGCACAGTGAACATAAAAAAGAAAAAAAGAATAATGAAAGAAATAATCCGTAAAGGAGTAAAAAGCATTACGCCTAACCAAAATATAGACCTGATCATATTCTACAAAACAAAGAAGACTACTGACCTCCTTATCAAAAATAGCTCTGTCGGAAAATCCGACAGCATTTAATATCATACAGACAGATAATAATAGCTGTGTTGTATAAACAAGTTAACCCATAGAAAACGTAACTTGTAGTGGAATTACCGTCTAAAGAAAACGGGATATCATCACCACATACTATTATAATTCACCAGCTATTCTGCTGGGAATTATTCTTAAATACATTAGTCTTAGGACTTTACCATCATAAAAACATCTCATATAAATTAACTTAATTATCAATATTAAAGTAGAGTAAATGTGACCCTTCTATCACTTTCTGACATCTGGACAATGTAGGCCAGGCGTCAGTGAGGGAGGAGGGGCAGCCATTGTTTATACTAGACCAGAGGCGCAGGGAGCAATTCGGCTCCTGTTAATTTTACTTGGACGAAGTGTTATGGAAACCAAAGGTGCACCATTATCACACGCTGTCAACAAATTCAAGTTAAGCGTCTTTCCGAAACCCGTTTATCTATCATTAGTGGCCATTAATGTCATTGGGTAGGGTGATCCGGTTAGATCACGAAATCGCCTCATACTAAAGGTAATTAAGCCAGGTCTTCATTGTTCCATGTACATTATTTTCTCTGATATACCTGTCATATATAGGAATCTGGCTTTACAGCTAGCGCCCTTTTGACAGGTCAAGACGAGGAAGCAAGACTTTGTGCACCAGTTACTGAGTGATGGAAGCTACCTCAAAGAGGATAATTTGGTGTCTACACCCTAGTTATACCTGGTGGACTAACCTGCTGTACTATAAGATAAGGAACCATTTCAATGTATGTAGTTAATACTGTAGTTTGATTGGCTGCATATATATAAATTAATATAAACCCCTCCTAATGTGTAGAGGATCGATTTGTGAGATTATGAGATTATTGCAGAAATACAGTCCACTTAACATCATACAAATTGCTATCGAAGTATACAAATTAACGTAAATATAAATTCATATAAATTAAATAAATATAAATCTCACAGGTCGGTTCCCACAAGCTCGAAGCCGACGGAGAACCCTTTACAGCAGTCAAGCGTTGTATACATGTACACCAGCCCCCACGAAGGATGTAACCTTCAATCTAAGTACATAGGTATGACGTCGACCAAGCTGACGAGGCGTTTGACCTGTCATCTTCAATCTCGTGCCCCCAAAAATCACATGAGACAAGCCCATGACATCACCCTAACAAGATTAATTACAGTCTCCGTGGTGTAGTGGTAAGACACTCGCCTGGCGTTCCGCGAGCGCTATGTCATGGGTTCGTATCCTGGCCGGGGAGGATTTACTGGGCGCAAATCCTTAACTGTAGCCTCTGTTTAACGCAACAGTAAAATGTGTACTTGGATGAAAAAACGATTCTACGCGGCAGGGGATCGTATTCCAGGGACCTGCCCGAAACGCTACGCGTACTAGTGGCTGTACAAGAATGTAACAACTCTTGTATATATCTAAAAAAAAAAAAAAAAAAAAAAAAAAAAAAGGAAATGTTGAATAAAAACACTTGTATAATAGACAAAACCCAAGATGTAAGAAGATTACAAATTCTTGAAGCAATCGACATAAAAATAGAACAACCTACCATAAATACTCAAATTACGAAACTATTCACTCTACCCAACATGAGAGTAAGAACAAGACCAGAACGTGAAGATGCCAACATAGAAGACACTGCTCGACAAACAGCGCCCACCACGCTTGATTAATCTTTGTGTGTAACCTATTTAGCCTCGTGATCCTTAGCTTCTTTAGCCTCTATTGTGGGTGACCTTAAACCCACGCATATTTGTGGAGGTATTCTAGACCTCTGCCCTCTCAGAGTTCGAGTCTTCCCCTACACGAGGTCCCAATGTCATTGGAATTAATTTGGTTATCCTTGTCAGTGCTCTATAATGTATAATCATTTCTTCCTTTATATGAAATATATGTAGTTATATGAGTGGTGGTGTTGCGTTAGGCGGCTCCCTATATGTTCACGTCTCGTGCACATCATCTATTGTAACAGATTTGTTGTCAGATCATCACCCTAGATTGACTACTCTATGTTTAGGAAATACCATCCTGCCCGGTGGAACTTTCAAACGCAAACGGCTCAGTGTTCCTCCTGCTCGACGTGAAGACTTTGTTGCTCATGTGTCAGAGTTGTACAGTACTTATGGTTCCTCCACAGTCCAGACATTTAACGACGGTCTAGTACAGAGCATTCAGATGTTTGCTGACCCTTTAGGTCGGCCCCCCTGCACCATCCAATAGTCGGAATGATATGAAAGGCAATAAACACCATGCCTATTACAATGACCCCAAACTACGTACTTTGAAACGCACTGCCAGACGAGTTGAGCTTGCATATAGGGAAACACGTACGCCAGCAATGCTCAAGCTCTTTCAGAAAGCCCTAGCCAAGGCGAGGGAGCGCATGACAGAGCTCAGGCAAGATAACTGGGAAACTTTTGTTAAGTCTCAACTCTCACACCCCGTCAGTCAGGCATGGAAGGATATTAAAAGAATTAAAGGCGATAAGATCGGCCAAGTGTCACACCCTCACCCTCTACACAGAGCAAACGAGTTAGTCGATACTTGGGCAACCAACTCTAGCTTTAATAATCTTCCACCAGACATACAGTTCAGATTAAATGCTGGTTACGGAGATCGAAAAAGGCTCGTTGACTTCATGCTCCACAAGGAAGATGAATGCAACGTGCCATTTACTGAGTATGAATTACTCGCGGCCCTAAACAAAGGTAAAGCCACATCTCCCGGTGAAGATGGTATCACTTATGACATATTGCGTCTGCTCCCTTTAGTACCAGGGAATCCCCTGCTTGAGCTGTATAATATGAGCTATGTTACTGGGGAACTTCCTATCTCTTGGACCAACAGTATAATCATTCCAATTCCTAAGCCAAATCAAGAGAATGCTTTCCGCCCAATTTCCCTTACTAGCTGCATTTGAAAAACATTCGAGAGAATGGTCCTAAACCGTGTCCTCCATAGAATCAGAACTATGCTATCCCCCAGATATATGGCTTCATGCATGGAAGGAGTGTGCATCATTGCATCACCACCTTTCTTACCCTGCACACTGAAAAATCATATACCACCTTCCTAGATCTCAAGTCTGCCTTTGATATTGCAAATAGACATGTTATCTTGAGTGAGCTTGCAAGAATGAATATTGGTGGTCGGCTTCTTTCTTGGACCAGGGGTTACTTATCCAACAGGAAGTCATCTGTATTTTTCCAGGGGCATAGGAGTGTAACAAGAGACTTTGAACTAGGTACCCCGCAGGGAGGTGTCCTCAGTCCTACCTTATTTAATATCTTAATAAACACGCTGTTAAACTCAGTACCGAGCAAACCCAACGTCCACATCATTAGCTATGCTGATGATATAATGACACACACCACTGGGTATGCTAACACGCAGAAGGCTCTTAACTCTGTATTAGACTCATGTCAGGACCTAGGTTTAATTATCTCAGCAGAGAAAACAGATACTAAATCGGCGCCCACCCAGGCAGGGAGGAGCTGTTCGCAAGATGCAACTGTCTGATGGCTCCCAGCTTGACTATGTAAACAGATTCAAATACCTTAAGCCTTGAGGTGCCACTGTATGGTCCTGTTGTATTCAGACTCTGTCGTCAGTATAAAGACAGGCTCCGAGCTCTCAAGGCTGTTGCAGGTTATCACTCAGGCTATGGTGCCAATGTCAGAATTGTCAAAACAATGTACCTTGCATACATCAGATCTTTAGTGGATTATGCTGCACCTCTGCTTGTTTTGATGCCTGAAAGAAAGCTTGGAGGGCTTGAAAAATTGCAGAACGAAGCCTTGAGGATAATCCTTGGGTGCCCTCGCAACACAAAGATACTTAATATGAGAAAGGAACTTAACATTCCAAGCGTTGTTGATCGTGTTACTGAAATTAACTGTCAAATTGGTATAAAAATGCTTAGGCTAACTCATCCTAAACCATGCACAGAAGCCCTCCAGAATTTCTTCTACTACCCAAAATCATTTACGTCCTCTAATTACTCAATACAAAGCTGCTATTAGGACAATATCTAACTCTGGCCCCAGACATCACTCGGTACCCTTACTCAAATCTCTGAATATGTTAGATATTAAGTCCCTGCACATCCTCTCATGTGTATTTTATATATATAAAACGCTGAACTGTAATGTCAATCCTGACCACAAAAGCTTCCTAGAAGGTTGTAACAGATCCCATGAGCACCACACCAGAAACAAATACCTATTTGATATTCCAAGTGTACGACTTAGTCAAACTAGAAATGCTTTACAAATCAAGGGACCTCGAATGTGGAATGACCTTCCCAGTTATGTTAAAGACTGTACCTCTCCCAACCAGTTCAAGATAAAAACTAAGTACTACCTAATTAATTCAATGTAACCTACCTCACCGCCAAAATGTCAACCTATGTCTTCTATTTTAAACAATGCTGTTTGTTGACCAAATTGTATTTTTGCCTTTTTCTGCCATGTTCCCCCCCCCCCGCCTTTTTCCATTTTTTCTTTTTTTTTCTCAACACAATTTATACTTTAATCTCAATTAGTATTAAATTTTAGTCTTAGTGTTTTTCCTGCCCGAAACGCTTTGCGTAATAGTGGCTTTAGGCATTGTATGTACTAACTCTATCTGTAAATCCATCAACTTTTGTATCTTACCTTGTATGTATGTACTTTACCTGAATAAATATTTGTATTTGTAAGAGAAACAACAACGGCACTTTCCTGCACCGTGGGAGATTACACCCTTTCCAGTTATAATCCCTCCCTTTCCACCCAAGAAGCAAATTAGAGATCAGCCCAAGCTTCGTCTTGAGGCAAAGCTCAACATCTTAAGCCATATTAATGCTCTGTCCACAGAACATTATCTCTCTCAAATCATATACACTGATGGTTCCCTACACCGCACCACGGGTGCAGCTGGAAGTGCAGTTGTCCTGACAATGGGCGATGGCTTGTACTTTGAGTGGGGAGTCCGTATAAACAACTGGGCCTCTACCCTTCAGACCGAACTATTTGCCACGCTCCTTGCACTGAAATGTGTACAAGTCTTAAAACTTGATACATTAATTGTAAGTGACTCCTTATCATCCTTAATTGTTCTCAACTCTTTAAGACATAACTGTAACATGCTCGTGTCCGAAGCTAGACACAAATACAACAAAATTATTAAGGATGGTAACAGAGTCCATTTCATGTGGTCTCCATCTCATGTTGGCCTCCGAATGCATGATAGAGCTGATAAGTTAGCCAAAGAATCTGCCTTTAAAGGAGCCGTTAGTGTAACCTTGGACTGTCAATGAGCAATCTGAGAGCAGCAGTACACCGAGAACTTCAACAAGATCTTGTAGATCTGAATCAAAGTGAAATTGACACCAGTAATTCCATCTATCATCATACTATCATGCAAGAGGAGCCACACATCTATGGTTCTTCCAATAAAATCAGCCGACTTCTAGATGTTACTACTGCTCGGCTTAGACTCGGTTACAAGTATCTCTGGGAATTCTCATTATCTGCTGATGTAGACCTGACCAAATGTAAACTGTGTCAATAAAGTTATTCGCACACCCTCCGTCACTATGTGATGGAGTGACGCACTCCGTCACTATGTGATGGAGTGCGAAGGTACGTGAATTTAGAGACAATTCTATAACCAATGTTCCAACGATGTGTAAATATTTCATTCAAAATGATCTGCTACCAGAAATTCTAGCCAAATATCCCCAGTTTGCTAACTGTAGGTAGTAACGAACTGATTGTAACCTATCCACCGCTGCCCACAGGATGGGGGGCGGTGTGCAGGACAAACATATCAATTTTGACACTATCTCTCCACATATGTCAGCTGCTTAATTTAGAAACTGCACTTGTGGTCGATCTCGAACCCGTTGTTGATCTGACGACTTATACTGAATTTTGTAACTAGCTCATCAAGATTGTAACTTGCTTAGCTAAATGAATTGTGGGGTTCAGTCCCTGAGCCCATTATGTGCCTCTGTAACCCTTTCCACTACCGCCCACAAGATGGGTATGGGGTGCATAATAAATGAACTGAACTAACTCTATCTATAAATCCATCAATGTTTGTATCACACCTTGTATGTATGTACTTTACCTGAATAAACATTTGAATTTTGAATTTGAGTTTGGCAGCAGGGTCGTCGATAGGCAGGCACAATGAAAATTGGTTAATTGTGGTTGATTACTGTTGAGGTTCGCTGTGAGTTATGGCATATTAAGTCTCTATGTACTTTAGCTCTTGCTGGCAACAGTTAGGCCATGCAGTGTTGGGTGGAGACGAAATTAACACGAATTTTCTGTTGCAGTGCCAGTGTCACCCGTCAAGGATTCCTGCCATAGGCCTCCTGGTTGGGTGAGCGCTGAATGCTACTCAAGTGGGGACGACAGAAGACGGGAAACAGGCGTACAGCGAAAGTTGCCTTGCGGTTGAACCCACGGGAGCCCAAGGAAGGGGTTGCCTGCTAGAATCCACAGCGACACTTGGGGGGGGGGGAGGGGGATTCCCGCATCCATAAACATTCAGGCTAGTTGTACAACTACCTTCCTAGTATAAGCAGGCATTGCGTGTCAACAAGCACATGAATTCTAAACTGCTGGCACAATTCCCGATCCATAGACACCCAACACGACGGTATGTATCCATAGATAGGCGAAACCAATGCTCAATGCACGGCCTGTGCAAAGTTTCTCAGCAGCCATGGATGCAAGTTTAGCTGAAAGAAACCGTTCTCGCACAGTCAGAATGAAGCTCCAGGTTTCAGCTAGGAAACGCACGATGGAACCCAAATACAGACTGACCTGAAGGTCATTTGCCAAAAGTGCTGCCGACAATAAGGGAACACTGGCATGGAGGTGCACGAAACCCACGTCTTGAGAAAGAGCAGTATTCATTGAGGGACAGAAAAGAAGAGCCTCCCAGAAACGTCTAACATAGTCGACACCTCACATCACTCAACGACCGAAACAGGGACAATGTAGTTCGGACAATAAGGAGCAGATCCGCGCTTCATTAAATGCCTGTGAGTTAAACGTATATGGCCAATACGTAACCTCACCAGAGCCGTTTCCCACCGCCAGTTACGGTGGTAGGAGGAAGGCCATGGGGACACACTAGCCTCAAGAGCACGCAGCTTGTTACCAGTAACAGAAGACCAGCGATCTTGCCAATGGGCATGGATCCATCGAGGAATGAAGTCGAAATAAGGAACACCTTTGCGGGAAATGGGACAAGTGGGGATAGCCTCCTTCACGGCAGCATCCGCACGCTTGTTAAATTTAAGTTAACACTAATATGGCTGGAAACCCAGCAAAACTCGACTGTCTAAAATCTGCTGGAGATAAGCCAATACTGAATTTCAACGACCACAGGAGGGACAGGATTAAAGGACTCCAGAGCCACGAGGGTACTGCGAGAATCAACTATAACAACCAAGGAAGAATTACATCGAGGAAGCAGTTGATGAAGAGCAAACAAAATTGCATAAAGTTCAGCCGTGAAGATGCTAGTTTCTGGAGGCAGGCGACACACATAGGTGCAGCCAGGAAACACAACGGAATAGCCTACACCGTCAGCAGACTTAAACCCATCCGTGCAGACAAAGATGGAGCGGGAGTGTGAAGAAACGTGAGCAAGGAAAAGACGTTTCAGAACTGTAGGAGAGGTAAAAGGCCTTAGTCATGTGTGTCAAGGTACCCCCAAGGTACCCGACCATAAAAGTATATATGAAACTCTGCTGGGGGCCTGAAATACCTGGAACATCTACATAGGTATCCCCCAACAAAAGAAGAAATCGATCTCTCACCTTACAATGCGTCTTACATGCCAATAAGCATTCAAGCACCCCCCCCTTATACAATAATGAGTTCACAAAGATCCTCTGTTCTGCTCCTAGAGGCTCATTATCAATGCATATATCTGGGTCCTCCAAAAATCAGGAAAGGCACTTCTGCGGTTCTCCCAATCTGCTGCACAACGAAGTCCTACTCCAACATCAGTGACGCTCCCTCACTGGTTCCACAAAGAAACATGTAGCTCCCCTAGACTGCTTGAAGTTCAACTCCACACCTGGAGTCCAACTCTACCTCAGCGTTTAGCATGCACGTCTTCTTCTCCAGCCTTGAAGTTCCTCCATTACCTTCTTCTCCAGCCTCGAAGTTCCTCCATTATACCTTTTCTCCAGCCTTGAAGTTCCTCCATTACCTTCTTCTCCAGCCTCGAAGTTACTCCATTACCTTCTTCTCCAGCCTTGAAGTTACTCCATTACCTTCTTCTCCAGCCTTGAAGTTCCTCCATTACCTTCTTCTCCAGCCTTGAAGTTCCTCCATTACCTTCTCCAGCCTTGAAGTTCCTCCATTACCTTCTTCTCCAGCCTTGAAGTTACTCCATTACCTTCTTCTCCAGCCTTGAAGTTCCTCCATTACCTTCTTCTCCAGCCTTGAAGTTCCTCCATTACCTTCTCCAGCCTTGAAGTTCCTCCATTACCTTCTTCTCCAGCCTTGAAGTTCCTCCATTACCTTCTTCTCCAGCCTCGAAGTTCCTCCATTAACTTCTTCCCAAACAAACCTGCAATTTCATTACCATACCAATAAAAATGTTTTCCCAACAAAACATAAGTAATAAACCTATATCCTAGCATTAAATTTCGCCCCCCAACGCTGCACTGCACCGTCCAACTGTGGTGGGTATTCCCCCATCCTGGATGAGTCCAAGCTGGGAACATATACCTTCCGCCCCATCCGCGCCGCTGGTGTCAGCCGCTCCTAAGTCACCCCTTGACCTCCATCGAGAGTAGACGTATCACTGCTCCCTCCAGCATGTCCTCTTAACTTTAACTCCTTATTTCAGCTCAATGGCTCAATAAAATCTCTACCCCTCTCTCTCTCTCTCTCTCTCTCTCTCTCTCTCTCTCTCTCTCTCTCTCTCTCTCTCTCTCTCTCTCTCTCTCTCTATATATATATATATATATATATATATATATATATATATATATATATATATATATATATATATATATATATATATATATATATATATAATATTGTCTTCTGTGTTGGCATCGATATGTTCTTGTCTTGTCCTTACTCTCATGGTGGGTAGAGTAAATAGTTCCGTGATTTGGGTGTTCATGGTAGGTCGCTCTATTCTTATGTATATATATATGTATATTATATATGTGTATATATATATATATAATATATATATATATATATATATATATACACATATACATATGTTCACTATGATCACTGTGCACACGATCAAACACTGGTAGCTAATCTAACAACTGATTAAACAAGCTTACCGCAAGAGTCTATGACGTGGGGTGCTCTCTCCTTGCACTCAACATGGCGCTCAGACCGCCCACAAGAATCGCTATAGGACTGTTTCACAAGGCTTCCTCCAGTCCTGACTTGAGTACACGGAGTCGTCCGGCAGGCTCCATACATAAACGCCTGCATATTTCCTTCTTCTTGAAGAAACACACAATTAGAGTTCCACAAAGGCATGACCAAACACTCACTTCCAGGCCGCCACTAATATATCCAAATCACAGAGAAATGATGCACTATGTCCCCAACAGCTTCATCACACTTGCAAACAAGTAGCCTTCACTTCACCTCTAACACAGGGCACTATTCTTCCTTCTTCCAGGAGATCAACAAATACGACTATCTCTGACGACTGCTGTAACTCGAGTAAGGTCACGATGTCCTGCTAGCATCATGTAACGTCATAAAGTATCGAGATGTCATTTCATGTCATTTTTAATCAGACGCTCATCCTCTGCTCGTATTCTTAGATTACTCAATGACGTTTATTCAATTATTTAATATATACATCTTTACTCTGACTTTTCAATCTTGGGTCCGGAAAGCAGAATAATTCTCACTGGGTAGACTCGTTCCACCAGGCTACATATGGGGTCCCTTTAGCCTGAACTACATAACAAAAAGGATCTCCCATTTTCTGTCCAACATTGTGGCTTGTTGAACTTAAATCCATTGCCCCTTGTCCTTGTTACATCTGAACTTTTGAATAAGTGATCTGGATCAATTTCCTCCAAGTTTTCAATATCAATATCCAAGATTAATATCCTCTTATCTTACATACGGTATCTGTGCAGGGGGTTCAATCACTGCAAATTACCTCAAGCCTCTCATCACTCAGCAAAAAATCTATCAGAACTACAGTATAACAATCTCTGTCTTCAGACAACACACAGCCTCTCTGTTAAGTCCCTTAACCCTTTAACTGGGCAATGCGCCTGCAGGCCCAGGCTTCGGGTGCGCAACGCGCCTCCGGGTGTTTTTATTTTTCACGTTCCATTCAAATCTCCCGCGGCTACATGGAGTTCACATCAGCTTCCTCAGGGCTCTTGTAAACAGACGCCATTCGATCGTCGTCGCCCCTAAATCAACACAACAACAACAGACGCCATCTTAAAAAAAAATCATGGTCCACATTGCAGGGTGTCAGAGCCTCAAGTAGTGAGTGAGCAACCAAGGCTGGCGCTCACAGCATGAGCGCACAGCACTGCTGTTGAGCGTGTGACCACAGCATCGCCTAATATTGTCAAAATATATATATAATCTGTTTTATTTAGCCATGATAATATTATATAAGAGCCCGAGTGTGATAATGACTGGGTACAATGTTCAAATATCAGTGATTCAATGCTGTTCACGAAGTTCACAGCGCCACAGCATTATTTCGTCCATCTAGGAATCTTCAAACGACTTTTTAGGTTCCTTTTCAAAATAAACTTGTGGTCAATTATTCATTTACAGGTATTAGTGACCAGAATTGTGGTTATAATTAGCGTTGTGCGTATAGGAAGGAGGAATTTTGGTGAGGGAGGGAGGAAGGGAGAGAATTTAGGCATTGTATGTACTAGCTCTATCTATATATCAATCCATTAATGTAACATCACTTGTATGTATATACCTTACCTGAATAAACATCTGAATCTGAATCTGAATCTGAATTGAGGTAGCCTCACTGTGTGGCAGTAACTCTTGTTTTGCTCACCGTACTAGCTTCGTGGTTCGCTATGGGGAACACACATGTACATGGGTATATACAGTGTATGTGAATAGTGTAATAACAGCACCAGGAGTATGTTGTGAGGAGCTATTTTGGTGAGAGAGGTGACGTCGTAATTGTGGCGTCGTCTGCTGTCTGCTGTGTGATTTGTCATGCAGTGTATGGTGGCCACTGTACTGTTTGGACATAATACTGGCTTACTTGCATAGTTCTGGTAAATAGAACATGTAGATAGGTATATAAAACATGTGTAATTAGTGTAATAAGAACAATAACAGAATGGTGGGAGGAGCAATTTTGGCGAGTATAAGATGTTGGAGTGAGGGAGGGCTGTCTGGGTGTGGCTGCTCACACTCGCGGTGTTCTGAGTGTGTTGATGGTGAATATATATAGTGTGTGACAGTGTATAGTCTGTAAATAGATTGTATATATACATAAATTAGCATGATTCATGGTAAATATGTGCAACATATGTGTATACAAGTGTCATGCATGTAACAGTGTCCTCAGACAGTACGGATGTTTTACTGCATGTAGTGTACGTGTTCATTATACATAGGATTAGCACGTAAAAACAAATAAAATGTATTTGGAACTGTGCACAAAAAATGAACAAAAATATATTTGCGGCAACTCGCGCGCCCCACCGGCCCCGGGAGCATACTGCTCTGGCGCACGGGGAATGATGAGGTCACGCCCCACCTTTCGGACCCCATAGCAGCCAAAGTAAGTAGAATTTCGAACTTCCGTTGCTATACCCATATACAGGGAGGGGTTTTTGACACTTTCAGAAGAAAAAATAATTTTTTCCCGAGGTTTCATTTCCTGCGCACTGGGGGGGGGGGGGGGGTCATATTTATAGGCCGCGCAGTTAAAGGGTTAACATGCTAAATATACACTCGCTCCACATATTCTTATGTGCTATCTACATGTACAAAACCTTGTTCCTAAATGCTAATCTTGAACTGAAACTTTTCCTTCATAGGTGTAACAGAACTCATGTGCACCACACCAGAAATAAATATTTCTTTGATATCCCCAGTCAGACTAAATCTGTGCAAACACTCCCTGCAAATAAAAGGGCCCAGTCTTTGGAACTCACTCCCTGATGAATTAAAACATTGTACAACCCATCCACTGTTCAAAGGTAAAACCAAAAAGTACCTAATTTCATGAGTGTAAATATACCAGTCTTATGTAATCTCACCAACCCATTATACTTCTTGCAAATAAAAATTATTATTGTAAGTTATTCAATATTTTAAAATTTTTGATGTAATCATCCTTGTCATGTCTGATTTGCAGTGTTGTTAGTCCTGAGGCCCTTAATCGCTCCTGGTATGGGAGTTGACTTTGTTCAGGAATGATTCATGTCACCTGGTGTTGGACTTTCTCTAAAGCATATATGACTTATGAAGATGAAGTCTCCATGCTTGGATATAATAATGCAAATTTGATGTCTTCAGTCTCCGTGATGTAGTGGTAAGACACTCGCCTGGCGTTCCTCGAGCGCTTTGTCATGGGTTCGTATCCAGGCCGGGGAGAATTTACTGGGCGCAAATCCTTAGCTGTAGCCTGTTTAACTCAACAGTAAAAGGTGTACTTGGTTGTAAAAACTATTCTTCACGGCGGGGATCGTATTCCAGGGACTTGCCTGAAACTCTATGCGTACTAGTGGCTGTACAAAAATGTAACAACTCTAGCATATATCTAAAAAAAAAAAAAAAAAATTGAAGGAGGGGAGGAGAATGAATTTAGGGATATACCTGTAACTTGCAAAATAATAAGAAAGAGCATTGACAAACTAAAAGACTCTAAAGCCCCAGGTGTGGATGGAATCCAATTCTTTAAGACCAAAGTCTTAAAGGAATTGGCAGAAGAACTATTACTACCACAGAAACTACTTTTCACAAAATCCCTGGACCAAGGGGTAATGCCTCTAGATTGGAAATATGCAAATGTTACCCGTCTTCAAAAAAGGCAGAAAGAGTTCAGCAGAAAACTACCGGCCGATCAGCTTGACATCCCACATCTGCAAGCTCATAGAGAGAATCCTCAGGGAGGGAGTCATTCACCATCTTTCAGTGAACAACCTTGTACAATCATCACAACGTGAATTTATTAAAAACAGATCATCCTAACAAATTTGCTTACATTTTTGGAAAAGGTAATCTCCTACTCAAAGCCCTTCTGGTGGATGTAGTATCGTATCCATGGATTTTGCTAAAGCTTTTGATAAGGTACCATATGAAAGACTGGCAAGGAAATTACAGGCCCATGGTAAAAATGGTAAAAAAATGGTAAAATGTTAGAATGGATAAAACCGTGGTTGAAGGAAAGAAGAAAAAGGGGGCTGCTAAATGTAAACGAATCGGAATGGAAAAATGTGTTAAGTGAGGTGCCACAAGGGTCCATTTTGGGACCTACCATTTTTGTCATTTGTATAATAATAACATAAACGGGAATATTACAAACCACATCATCAAATTTGCAGATGACACAAAGATTTATGGTAATGTAGGAAGTGATAACAATACTGAAGCCTTACAAAGAGATCCACATGAACTCCACAAATGGTCAGAAGACTGGCAAATGATTTTTAATATCAGCAAATGCAAGACCCCTCCATGTGGGGCATAACAACCCATGCCATGACTACCTAATTAATAGCATTACATTAAAGATTGATGAAGAAAGGGACCTTGAGTCATGATCCACCACTCATTAAAAGTTACACAACAGGTGGGTGCAGCAGTCAGAAAAGCTAACGAAACTCTTGGGATAATCAAGCGTACTTTTGACCATAAGGAAATGAAGGTAATGGTTTAACTGTATAAATCTCTGGTGCTTTTTCACTTAGATTACTGTATCCAAGCATAGAGACCTCATTTTCAGGACATAGCTGCTCTGGAGAAGGTGCAACACCGGGGCAACAAGTCATTCCAGAGCTAAGTCATCTCTCGTATCAGGAACGCTTAAAGGCCACAGCCTTGTTGTGGGTTGCATCTTATGTTAGATCAGCAGTTAGCCTAGGGGGACCTTACACTAAACTACACTAGGGCTTAACAACACTGCATGATAGGGTGGATCTCATTGAAACTTTTAAAATACTGAACAAGTTAGATGATGTTGATCCAGATATTTTCTTCAGGTCAAATGTAACACAAACTAGGAGCAACGGGTTTAAGCTCAACAAGCCGCAATGTAGGACAGAAAACAGGAGATGCTTTTTCACTCACAGGGTTATTAACCCATGGAACGGCCTACCTGCCAAAACTATGTTGAATTTCAAAATATACCTGGAAAAGATCATCAAGGCAAATGGAAGGACCTTTGACAAGCCACTGGCTTCCTGTCCTCATTGAGACTACTAGGGTTAGTGGCCCCTCAGGTAAATCATGTGGAATAGGTTCACAAGAAATTTATACAGTTGAATAATTACCCTCTTTTCCCTGAAATCAAAGGATTTGACTATCCTTTAGATTTGAATCTTGTTCTCTAGGCAACCAAATCTCTAGGATTTGGTTGGCTATTTTTAAGGCAGCTCCCACTTGTGAAACTTTCAGTGATTTATGGATTCTCACTCAAAGGTCCTTTTCTTCATCCTTGAGGGCACTAAGAGGTGATGGCTCTCATATAAATTCAGGTAAATAATAGTCAATAAAGTTTTAAAATTATAATATGTAATATTCTGAAGAAAACAATGCAAGTTGTTTATTTACATCTTATTAGCTTTTTCTTCTTGCTCCATATACTTCCTGTGACGACTCTTGATGTCTGCCTCCCTGGATGAGCATCGTCCACGAAGGACCATTCCCTGACAGTCAGAAAGGTGAACTTGTTTTGAAGGAACATCATCAGCAGACATTAACTGTATGAGGAACATCCGCCGGACTCGGTCACTTGTATTGTTATATGAGCCATGCACCAGAAGGTACGAGAAGATCACAACCTATTACAGAGAAAGAATACTGCATCTAATGTAAGGACTTGTTTATATTTGATATAATAAGAGTACATATGACATTGTATCCAAACACTGCAAAGATGATTCAATTGTTTGCAATATACAAATAATAATTTCTCTAATAATAAAAATATTATTTTTAAAAAATTACAAAGGATCAGGTTACAATAATTAGTAGATATTTATATATTTAATTAAGCCACTAATTATGTATAGCATTTTGGGCACACCTTATGATTAATATGCATTAAATATTACAGATTTAGAGTAATACAGTACAGTACTTAATATTATGAGAATATGTTAACATCTCTAGAGAGATAATGCTAAAGGTGTAAACTACTTTATTTTAGATTCTGTAGCTTTACTGACAACTATTATACATAAATAAAATAAATAGAATCATTCACAATACTCGATACTAACGATGACAACATACATGATTGGCTTAATTAGTATGAAGAAATATGTGAGATTAATACTACACTTGTACTTGGTATAGTAGATAAATAACTACATAATGTCACTTTGATTAACCCAACTTGCCTGGTCTCCATCGAGTATGGTCTCTTAGAGGATTCTGGGGCTACAGGAGGAAGTGGTGCTGATGTATCAGTGTCATGTGTGAGTAATGATCCTTTTTCAGGCTCTCTTGTTTTGGCATTTTCTTCAGATTTTTTTGGGGGTTCGGGTATGTGGTGGTTCCTTAGATATGTCCTTTGAGCTGGTCATGGACATGTTGGCCCTGGGCTGTGCCGGACATGGTCAATGGGGTCTCCGACACTGTGGTGTGCCCATAGTATTGTGAGGGAGTTGGTGGAAGCCTGGATGGTGCTTCTGTGTAGTTCTCAGACACAGAATTGCACAGAAGCAGTTGTGTCTGAGAATACACAACTGCTTTTCAGTTGTGAAGTTGAGTAGCAGTTGTGCCAGGCCCCAGTTTCATGGGGCTTAGCAATGTCTCCAATTAGACTAATTCCCAATGTTCACTGCCTGAACAGGGAAGGTTTCACTTATTCTTTTCCTCTTTGGTGTTGGATTCTGTTTTCTAAAGGTTTAATCTTTAATGCCATTCACATTTGGAGTATATCTCCCATTTCTGTCAAATTTTGATGGACTGAGAGGTGGACAGGGTTAAGAACGAGTCATCAGCTTTCTGCCAAGGTTCTTTTTTAGTGGAGGTCTTGTTTGCTTGTCCTAACATCTGTAACCCAATCTTCAGTTGCTGCAGTCCACTGTTATGCATGGGCTAACAAGTGTTGTAACTAGCCTGTTCTAGTTATTAATCCTTAGACATTGCTACCAACATTAAGACTAGACAATCTCACATCGTTCATCAAGTGATTAAGCAGTTCACTGCAACACTTCCATTATAGCTCTATACAGTATCTTTATTTTCTATCTACAGTATAATACTGTATATGGGCCTAAATTTTTTTTATTTTATTTTCATAATTTTCTTTACACCCGTATTAAGAAAATTGTCTGATTTTTTTCAGTGTCACCACTGAATACAAAAAATATATATAATGATCAATATTTATTAATCATAATAATTAAATAATAATTATATTAATGTTATAAGGTAGAATGCAGCTTTGTTGGCCTTCTTTATGCTATGCCAATGGCCAACATTTAGGCCAGAGGTTTGTGGAGGTCAAATCATACTTTTACCTCTAGCTATTATCCAGACCTTCTTCATTCCTATTGCAATGTGTGGCTTTTGGATGTATAACTTCCGATTGGAATCTGCTGTCCTGGGTCCAACTCTTCTGGCTGCTGCTTCCTTGGATAAGTCATCCAATATGTATATCTGTGTACAGTAAAGCACTGCAGGAAGGAGACAATGAGAAGCTTCTAAAGGGGCTAGCTCAGCCCCTTTGGGAGCATTTTTCCTTTCACCTAATTCTTCTGTCTACATAGCAGTAAATAGGTACCTGACAAAAAATAGCACCCTTTAAATACTAATTAGTATCCCTCCCAGTAATGTTGCTATCATCTGCAACAAAAATATGCCCTCTTAAATAAAGAACATGAGAATATGAAGTACTTGTCCTCTCTCTAGTGTGAGTGGGGTGGCCTTGTCGATGGAGAATTTGTCCTGGTTCAGGTAATGATATCCTGGAGCAGTGCTAATGTCCTCCTGGGGTCCTAGCTTGTGAGAACCAGGGTACACGCACAGACCACCATTGTCCGGATCTGCTGCATCCAAGCTGATGAATACTGCTATCATAGAGTCCTTCTCAAAGGGAAAATAATGGTAATCCTGCAACGAAACCATAAAACGGTTTCATGTATATAGTAATACAGTACACGATAAAACAACTAATTGTGTACATGTGATTACCTAGATATAGTTACCTAAGTGTAATTACAATACAGTACCTTATAGACAAAATTCAAACAACCACATACAGTATTATCTAAAATATTTAAGAAACTGATGTAAAAAGACAATTTCTCCTGCCTAATTAAACATGATATGCTTAGCTCTTGTCAGTATGACTTTTTTTTTTTTATTTACATATACAAGAGTTGTTACATTTTTGTACAGCCACTAGTACGCATAGCGTTTTGGGCAATTACTTAATCCTATGTTCCCTAGAATACGACCCCCGCGAAGAATCGTTTTTACAACCAAGCACCTATTTTACTGTTGAGTTAAACAGAGGCTACAGTTAAGGATTTGCACCCAGTAAATCCTCCCCGGCCAGTATACGAACCCAGGACAAAGCGCTTGCGGAACGCCAGGCGAGTGTCTTAACACTACGCCACGAAGACTTTCCTTTCACCTAGCAGCAACTAGGTATCCAGGAGATAGACAATTGTTGTGGGTTGCATCTTGTGTTAGATCAGCAGTTAGCCTAAGGAAACCTTACACTAAACTACACTAAGGAACTAAAAATTATGTAATGTATTGTGTTTATGCTTACAATTAGCCTTTAATTAATTTTATAATAATAATAATAATAATAATTTATTTAGGAACAGTACATACATAGTTGCAGAGTTACAGTACAAACATTCTGTTAGATTTAAAGATAGAGGTAGTACATACAATACCTAAAGCCACTAGTACGCATAGCATTTCGGGCAAATATTTTAATTTTTTCATTGTATTTCTGCTACATAATCCTGTATATAGGCAAGCAGTAACACAATTTTGAGATCTGGTATATCAATAGACCAAATAGCCAATATACTTTGAGAGCAAAAGTGCAAATCTGTGGATGATGAATTAATAAACATATGGCAATTCACTCTGTGCATATTTGTTTATTTAGATCATTGAGAAAGGTAAATTGAGAAAGTTAGTGCTAGAGGGGGCATAGTTAAGACCTATTGGATTTGCAGGGAAGGGTAGCTGGAGACAAGAAGCTTGATGTAAGCTTAAAATGGGCTTACCTGATGCATGGGAAAGGGTGAGCCAGTACCAGGTGGCTTGGTATGAGCCTTGGTATGGTGCAACAAAATATTTGGAGTTTCCATCAAATCTTCACAGGCATCCAACATTTTCTTGTTCAGTAGCAAATGTGTAAAGACACTTGAGTGCATCTGAAGTCCATGGATAGACTTCACTTCCTATTTAAAATATGAAATCATTTTAATATAATTCCGTTTAAAAGTACTTATAGAACCATATGTACTAAATGGCTACAAATTCATTAATATGACACAAAATAAGCCTAAATTTATTCAACACCAATAAAACCTGATACCAATATAAGCATAAACAGTTATCTTTAAAACCCAAATCAAGACTGATATGGAAATCTGATGGCCAAAGTAAAGATGTGCTGATACTAAAATTTCAGACTCAAAACATACAGGACTACTGAGCTCATGTATTACAGGCTCATGGAGAAAATCCTAAGGGAGGAAACCAGTCGCTATCTGACATTGCACAATCTTGGAATAAACAAATCCTGCCTAACCTGCCCATGTTTTTAGAAACAGTAACCAACTACAGACAAAGGACTGCCAGTAGATGTAGTGTACATGGACTCCTGTGGCGAGCTGCCACAGACTGCCACTGCCACTGACTGCCACTGCCACTCAGCATACCAACTTAGTGGTTCGTTATGGTGAACACAAATGTAGATACTTATATATAACGTGTGTATATATAGTATAATAACAGCAAAAGGAGTGTTGGGAGAAGCCATTTTGGTGAGGGAGGTGGCAACATCTGCATGATTTGTCATGCTGAGTAAGGGTGGCCACTATGCTCTTTGGGCACTATACCAGCTTAGATGAACAGTTATGGTGAACAGCACATGTAGATACTTATATATAACATCTGTATATAGGGTAATAACACCACAAACAGTATACTTGAAGGAGGAATGTTAGTGCCTCTGGCTTTGAACCAGGGAGGGAGGGAGGGAGGGAGCATTAATTGTGTGTGGCCACCTGTTACTGTCTGCCGTCACTATACAAGATAGTGGTTCGCTATGGTGAACACAAATGTAGATACTTATATATAACATGTACATATAGTGTAATAACAGCAAAAGGAGTGTTGGGAGAAGCCATTTTGGTGAGGGAGGCGGCATCATCTTCCTGACTTGTCATGCTGTGTAAGGGTGGCCACTATGCTCTTTGTGCACTATACCAGCTTAGATGAACAGTTATGGTGAACAGAACATGTAGATACTTATATATAACGTCTGTATATAGTGAATAAAAGAAAAACCAGTATGGTGGGAGGGGGATGTGGGCGAGTGAGGAGTCATTGAGGGGAGGGAGTGGCGGTGAGAGGTTGGCTGGCAGATATGGTGGCCACTCCTCGTTGCTTTTTGACTCGCAATATGAACTTAGTGGTTCGTTATGGTGAAAAAAACATGCAGATACTTATATATAACCTGTGTATATTGTGTAATAACCGACAAAGTACTGTATTTGTTTATTGTTTTATGAACACAATAATATGCACACCATAATTTTGAGTACAGTGATGATTCACACATTTTATTATATAAATATATCACACTACACACTATTGAATAATATTACAGCAAAAAATTTAGAAAAAAATTAATCAGAGACATTGAAATAATTAGGTAATTATATCTTTGTGGCAACACCCGCCTGACAGCTGGGGTTGATCAGACCGCCTCCGATGCATGATCTGTCAGCGCCTCTTTTTTGCCAGACTTCCCTGCCCTATTGCAGCCAAAATATACCATTTACGATTTTTTTATTATTTATCCCATGATCAGGGAACACAAATTAACAGGTTTATAAGAGAAGAATTTTTTTTTCTTTTTTCTTTTTATGCACCTGTGGGTGACAAAGGCCAAATAGCCCTTAGCAGCTTGGGGGTTAATTGGTTGATGGGAAAGTCCTTGATTTCATTTGTAGCACATGGAATTCTTTGGAAATGTCATTTGTATCACGTGGAATTCTTGGGGAATAAATGCTGATGTTATTTGTAGTATGTAGGAGTCCTTGAATGTTTAAGTAGCTACTACATTATTTCTAATGTACTGTAGTTGCTACAGAAAAAAAACAACCAAGAAGCAACACTTGAAAACTCTGACTTATGTAAGTAACATGATGGTCTCTGGCATACTAGATGTGTTGATCTACCCAGAAAACAACTTTTAAAATCTTTACTTACCATTTTTTCTTTCTTGGTGTTCCAGTCCCCCTGCCATGAAGCTTCCAACTCATATTCCCTTTTTGACTCGAAAAGTCTGTCATATTCCGTACTAAGCTCATCTTTTTCCTCTTCGGATAAAACATTTATTACCACATACCCATTGTCATCATAAAACTTTTTTTGTTCAGGAGTTAAGAACTTCATAGCTGCCTGCTCTGAAACTAATAAAAGTTGTCATCAATCATGCAAAACTGTTCATTCCATACAGAACAGTATACTGTTCTGTTCTTTCAAATAGTACTGTTTGAAATACTGTACAATACTGTTCTTTTAAACAGCTAATTGCTCAGCTGCTTAAAAGTACAGTACAGTACAGTACTGTACTATATTATGGCACACATGACAAAAAATAGTCAACAAATCAAGTGTAAAAATTCACATATGGTGAAGTGTGCACAGGAGGTAATTGCAGATGATTGGAGTAGTGTAAGGGTTAAAATTATGACTACTCCGTTAAACACCCTCTTCTTATTTTAGCCATGCTCTTGGTCTTCCTCTTAAGTCATCCTAGTAGTCTTCTAAACTGTTCTAGCAGTCTTTATAATACTGCTAGATATTATACTAATATAGAAGCTGAACCGAATGACCCTGCAACAGGAACGTAACAACCAGAAGAACATAAGCTGCCAACATGTCACACTCTATGCTGATACAGTGAATACCTTATTAATACCCATGTACTGTCATTCATCCATATGTCACCTTGCCACCTCACCATAAGAGTATATAACCAGGTGCTAACACAGTAGAATTTGTCTTTGAGAATGTGAGGTGAGACCTTACGAAACGCATCATTAGGCGTCAGGCCCAAATAGCAGGTAAAAATGAACTTTGGAGAGTTAATTTTTCAACTTCCTGCTTCAGTGAAGAAAAACATAAGTAATATCAAGAAGATTCGTGCCAGAATCTTAAATCTAAAACTTTGTCGTTTTCAACAAAATATGTTCAAAATATGTACTTCCGAGTCCCTACTGAAGGTGCAGAAAGTGTAATAACTTAAGGGAGTGCAGTGTAGAGGTGTACTGATGTTGTGGTATTGGTATAATTATAGACCTCTTTTTACAGTTACTTTATCAGTATCAATGGTACTGATATATCTTTGCAGTTATTAGTATCAGTGTTATTGACCTATTTTTGCAATTACTGTACTGTACTGCACTGTTATGGTGGTATCAACTTATTTGCACTTAAGAGATATTGGTAGTATCGACCTAGAATGGCAGTTACTATATCAGCATTAGTGGTATTGACCTACTTTTACAATTATTGTCATTGGTGGTATCAGCCTACATTTGCAGTTATTGGTACTGTATCAGTGGTATCAACTTATCTTTATTGTTATCAATATTAGTAGTATTGCCCTATTTTTTGCAGTTATCAGTATTGGTAGTATTGACCTGTTTTGCAGTTTGTTACAGTACTGGTATTGACCAATTTTTCCAGTTACAGTATTGGTATAAGTGGTATCAACCTGTTTTTTCAGTTATTGGTATGAGTGGTATCGACTTGTTTTTTGCAATTATAAGTATGGGTTGTATTGACCTAATTTTGCAGGTACTGTATTGTTAAGATTTCAGATGATGATATGATACCTTCTTTTAACAAAGTTGGGGACAAGATTGACCATTATTAGCAGGCTTGATGCTCTCCTTTACACAGATTATTTTAGGCCCTACCCTACTAGGTTTCCCTGGAAGATGATTTGCAGCATCTCCGAGAACCAGTTTGAGAAAAATCCAGCATTGAATGTAATGATACGTCTCATTCTGGTGAGACCCCTCGATGGTTAACTGGAGCTACTGAGGAGCCAGAGTAGAAAATGCATATTTGCCATTGATAAGATAGTAGTGTAGCAGTTTGGCCTTGAAACAGATACTGTATAATGATGGGAATATTGTGCTCATCTCCACAGCTGACAACATTTTCTAGAAAGCTCTGGTCGTACAGTTTAATGCAGCATTTACATCATTAACACCAACAGTCTTATGTAGTTCTATCAGTTATACATTTTTTTCTGTTTTACTTATTTCTCTTACACATAATTCCATTAGATCTTCTTAATTCAATTAGATGTTCTTAAATATTAATTATTCTTAATTATTAGTTGTTCTTAACTACATTAGTTGTTATTTATTCCATTCTTTATTCTTAATCCCATTCGTTATTCTTAATTCCATTAATTTTCTTAATTTTACCATTCATACATATTATTATACAAACTATAGAGAAACACAGGATGCACTGAACCTTGTAATGCTTCACTGTTAATAATTTCAGCACTTTAGTTAGAGCACTTATGGTACAGTAATTCAAGTTGTTCGGGATAGGAAGCGTGAACAGCAGTTAGGCTTGTATTGTACCTAGGAGGAACCCCCTCCTAGGTAGAATTAAGGGTCCTGGTAGTACAATCGGGTTCATTTTTGACTCACAATCAAGAATTCCAAATTTGAATCCTGGGCAGGACAGAAATGGTTGGACGCGTTATCTATCACCTAATGTCCCTGTCCACCTAGAAGTAAATAGGTACCCAGAAATAAGTCAGCTTGTTGAGGGGTTGCATTCTGGGGAGGGTCAGTAATTCAACCCTGGGGGAGGGGTACCTCGATATAAGCCTAACAAATACTGTGAGTATAAACTAGATGCCTGTCCCCCGACACAATGAATTATTATTAATAACCTTCCCCAGGATGCAACCCACAGCTATTGCCTAACGCCTGGATACATGGCTAGGTGAACAAAAGCCTCAGGTGAAAAGAAACGTGCCCAATTATTTCTGTCCTATCTGGGGATCGAGCCCATGATCCGAAACTGTGAGTTGAGAATGAACACCACTACAGTACTAATAAAGTTGGAAGTACTGAGTGAATGTTAAAAAACTGAACAAATGGAAAGCCAAGTGCAGCTCATAAAGTATATGTAGTGAGAATTGAAACTACAGCAGCATGTGTCATGGGCAAGTGCATCTTTCTGATAACAAAACAACTGTCACACAATGGGAAAATCATTCACTGTTTTCCCACCAAAATATACATGGACCAAAGGAAACAAAAGACTTGGTGTTGTGTATGTGAAAAATTACATTTACAAAAATCACAAATTTAAAATATATAAAAAGGTTATGATTGTTTTACAAGTTTGATTGGCAACATGCTGAGGCATAGCCAAAAAGTTGAAAAATCCAAACTATGTATTAAATTTATAGATAATTAGTATAAAAAAAAGAGAGAAGATATGATATATGCAATATTATTGGGAGAAATTTGAGGGGTAAACAGTCAATGAGAGGCAACAAAGATAGGGAATTGCATCATGATTACTGTATTTCACACAAGGGGGGCAACGGTAACAAAGCTCAACAAGCCACATTGTAATTCACACAAGGGGCAACAGCATTAAGTTCAACAAGCCACATTGTAACTCACACAAGGGGCAACAGCATTAAGCTCAACAAGATACATTGTAACTCACACACGGGGCAACAGCATTAAGCTCAACAAGCCACATTGTAACTCACACACGGGGCAACAGCATTAAGCTCAACAAGCCACATTGTAACTATCACAAGGGGCAACAGCATTAACCTCAACAAGATACAATGTAACTCACACAAGAGGCAACAGCATTAAGCTTAAGAAGATACAATGTAACTCACAAAAAAGGGCAACAGCATTAAGCTTAACAAGATACAATGTAACTCATGCAAGGGGTATCAGCTTCTAGCTTAAATAAGCCACAATGTAATTCACACAGGGGGGGCAACAACTTCAAGCTTAACTCAGTTGCAATGTAACTCTCACAAGGGGTAACAGCTTCAAGTTTAACAAGCCACAATATAAGGCAGAAAACAGATGCTTATACACCCACTGGGTAATAAACCCATGGTTTCACCAACCTTGCCAGGGAATTTTTAATAAGTGTTTTTTATTATATCAAGATTCCTAAATGCTACACTGATATTAAATAGGTTTAGTAATTTAGAGATTTCATTTAAATTATCATGAAATGGCAGAATTATTGTATCCTTAAGACTGAATTCTTCTTTCCTTTTTAAACTAAAAAAAAAGTGTTATGAGCAATTTGGCTGGCTTTAACAATATTTTGTTTATTTATTTCTTTATATACAGTACAAGAAGGTACACTGGGTTTGAGAGTACATAACATTGGTGTTCTTACATGCTAGCTAAGCCACTAACAGGCATAGCAGTAAATGACTTAAGAGTATTTTAAATTGAAACCTAGACTATATTTGCACTAATTTCATCATCAATTGACTGATTACATATCCTTAGAGCCCTCAAGAACATAGAAGAAAATAAGGCTTGTTTTACTCTTTGATGATGAGTAAAATTGTACATAAGACCCAACAGTTGTTGGTTTTCTATATACAGAAAAGTTGAAATTATTTTACATTCATAAGTTAGCACACTTAAGAATGGTAAAGAGTTGTCTTGTTCCATTTCCATTGTACACTTAATGGATGGGGCTACATTATTAAATTATAATAAAAATGTGTCCAGGTTTCTATTCTTAGGTCATAAGCAAAACACATCATCAATATAATGGAACCATGTAACATTAGGAGGCAAAATTTTTACCTAAGTCTTAATTTAATAGAATTCCATATACCAGTATACATTGCTTAAAACTGGAGAAAGATGGTTACCCGTAGCCACTACAATTTTTTTACAATAGAATTAATTTTTAAAATAATAATTAGAGCTAATAACACACAGTTTTATCAATTCTATTAATATAGGAACTGGAAGGCCTTATATGTTAACAGCTCATCAGATGAAAATCTTAGTAAGTCATCAACTGGAATGTTAGTGAATAAAGTAGTTACATAAAAACTAACCATTTTATAATTACAGAGGTCTTTCTTATTACATAATTTTTCAACTAAATCAACATTACATTACTGTATATGGAGTTCTATGAAACAAGTCTATTCAGTAAAGTTAAGTATCCAAATAGAACAGCTTCCCTTGGACTTACCTAAACTTACCAGAGGGCCACTAACACAAGTGGCTTCGATGACAGGAAGCTGGCAATTTGTCAAAGGTCCCCCCACTTGCCCTGATGATCTTTTCCAGCTGGATTTTAAAATTTAACAGCATTTTGGCATTTATGGCTTTAGCAGGTAAGCAGTTCCATGGGTTTATATTCCTGTGTGTTAAAAAGCATCTCCTATCCTCAGTCCTACATTGTTGCTTGTTGAACTTGCAACCATTGCTCCTTGTTTGTATTACATCTGACCATTTGAAACAAAAATCTGGACCAATATCCTCCAAATTGCTCAGTATTTTAAAAGTTTCAATAAGATCTGCCCTGTCATGCCTGGTTTGCAGTGTTGTTAGCCCTGTGACTGTCAACTGTTCCTAATATGTGAGTTGACTCAGCTCTGGAATGATTTTTGTTGCCTGGTGCTGCACTTTCTCCAGAGTATCTATGTTCTTCTGAAGATGTGGTCTCTAGGCTTGGATACAGTAATTCAAATGAGGGTACACCAGAGATTTAAACAATTGAATCACTACCTTCTTTTCCTTAAAGGCAAAGGTATGCTTGATCATTCCAACTGTTTGGTTAGCTTTCTTGACTGCTGCTCATACCTGTTGTGCAACTGTACAACTTGTGTGACTTGTATCCTAATAGGTCAGTGCCTCACAATTGGATCTTTGCCTAAGATGGAGGGTACCTGCTCTGTGCATCTTGGAGAGCAGATCATATCATAGAAAATGCAGCACTTTTACAGTTTTAGTCTAATTTAGAAGTATCCAAAACATATGCCGTATTAAAATTATGATGTCATTGTGATAGTCACCCATTTAATACATACTATATATAAAATACAAAATGTTATCTCTTATTTTTGCTAGGTAAAGTTTGGTTTGGTTTGATTGGGATAGGTTGCATTAGGTTAGGATTGTTTAAAGAGTAGTGATGACATTTGGATCATGGTAGTACAGTCAGGTTCAATCTTGACTCACGACTCACAATCAGGAATTCCAAGATCAAATCCTGAGCAGGGGAGAAATTGTTGGGCATGTTTCCAATCAACTAATGCATCTGTTCACCTAGCAGTAAATAGGTACCCAGGAGTTAGTCAGCTTTTTGTGGGGTTGCATCCTGGGAAGGATCAGTAGTTTGACCCGGGAGGGGGGATGGGGGAGGTCCTCGATATAATCCTAACATTATGTATAATTATACACTGGCTACCTGTTCCCTGACAAAATGAAATATTATTATAGACAGGTCAAGCTTTTGTCAGGTCTTCAACAGTAAGAGGAGAAGCCTTTGAGTAATGAATTACTATTACCAAACTTTAAGGACTGTGCATATATGTTTGATATAGGACTTTGGGTCACTAAGTATTTTGGAAATGGAATAAAATTATTGTAAAATTCCTTATGTGCTTGCATGTAATATAATAAAATCAATACTAATAATTTTTACATTAAATACAATTTTAATTTTATATTAAATACATTTGAAATATGATACAGTGGAGTATTCATAGGTATACAATGTAATTTATATAAATAACACGAGGTTCATTATTGATTCTTGAGGTATTCCTCGGTAAGCATTGCATATTTCCTAAAATGGTCACTACAGTATATTTAAAATATGTGGCAAATACTGTATCTGTGCTGCCTGCAACTCACTGCTCTACATACAGTATATTTATTTATTCTTATATACAAGAGTTGTTGCATTCTTCTACAACCACTAGCACGCATAGTATTTCAGGCAGGTTTTTAATCCACATTTTCCCTGGAATATGACCCGCCAAATAATTTAACAACCAGGTACTCATTCACTGCCGAGTAAACAGAGGCTACAGTTAAGATTGACACCTGTTAATCCTCCCCGGTCACGATATGAACCCAGGCCAAAGCATTTGCAAAGTGCCGGGCAAGTGTTTTACCACTGCGCCATGGTGACTGCATCCTCGGTTCACAACCCAGGTACCCGGGTTCTGTCCCAAGGCAAGCCAGAAATGGTTGTGCACATTTCCTGTCACAAAGCAGAAAAATTGGAGACCATGAATTAGGCAACTGCTGTGGGTGGCGTCCTGGGAAAGGTCAGTAGTTAGCATAGGGAAGACCTTGCACCTAATGACACTGTTTACCTATCAGTAAATAGATACCTGGGAGTTGGGCAACTGCTGTGGGTTGCAGCTTGGGGTGGTTCGCTTAAGGGTACCTCGCTAGGCCTGACAGGCTTGCTTTCCCCAAAAGGGTAATTATTGAGCTTCTATCATGTATGCTAAGAGACAGGCTGGACAATATAGTTGACCGAGAGGTCCTGTGTTGTCAGATTGTGTTGAACAAGAGTATGTTAATTATCGTAATATATAATTAGTAATATGTAATATCTCACTTGTAAGTGCAGTATGAGTGCCAGGAGTGGTGGAGAGCCAGAATATAATCAGCCATTATATTGGTGACCTTCGTACTGGTGAGATGCCATTTACTGCTTCTCTTAATTACCAATTCTTGTCAGAGGATAAAGTTTACCATTATCCTTGTAATTTAAAGTATTACTATAACAGACTACACACTTGAGTAGTCATTTGAGTAAATATACAGAACTTAAAATACCTTGGACACATGATGAAATAATTCTTCAATCTTTTAGGGGCGGAGTTCGGACCACAGATGAATAAATACCCATCCTAAGGCCGAATAAATTAGTTATGTACGATGAGATTTTGTGACGCTAAAATAACATTATTTGCTACTCTTCAGAAATTAGTGACAATTCTATTACTAATGTTAAAAAAGATGTAAATCAATATTCCATCCAACTAAAATTGTTGTGTTGATTTAGGGGCGTCAGTCAGGTGGCGACACATTTGTTATTGTCTATTTTGCAAACTCTAAAAATGTTAATAGGTGAAGTTGTATTATGTGTTTTGGTATATAATATCATTATAATTATATAATGTTCATATTTGTCAATATATTTAAATAAATTTACACATTTTTATTTTTTTTGAACCGTCAGACATCATAGAAACCGGGACGCCAGACCCGGGAGTTGAAGTGACTATCAACACTGCAGCCGTCGCGGCGCCCCTCAGCTGAATACAACCTTGACGACGTGCGGGTGTCTGGACGCCTGCTGAGCTTGGGACCACCAGAACAAGTGATGCGATTTAGACCAGTGGGTCTCGATACTGTCGTCAAATATTCCTTTTTAAAGGGCCGGATTGATACGACGCCTGGTACATTTATCGCCCGAGATCACTGGGAAGCGATAACTGTATTTTTGGGCTGAGATTGTGTACGGCGCCAGGTTGGCCGAAGGGTACCGGAAGTTGGAAGGTCTTGGTGAACTGTTGTACTCTCAGGGCGTGGCGGGCCTCTGGTTCCTGCTTTGTCGGAAAAAAAAATTGTTTTCCAATTGGACATCATTAGACACCTGCGTTAGTTTTGTGTGCGGGGTGGCTTTGTGTTGCTCGCCTTCACAGGCGACGCCATTAGCTCACTAAGCATCTGCCTACAAGTGTTTATCTGTCATATGACACGTTAAGTATATATCGATAGGTGACAAGTATGTAAATGCAAGTGTTTGAATTTGACCCTACAAGGGAACACCGGGGCACATCCAGTACTTGTTAAATCAATACCGCCTACAACAAGCCTCTAAATCAACAAACTCCATTAGTCCTTACAAACAAGAATTATCAACTGTCAGTTGTCAACTCCAAACATCCACTAAAACGTGACCAACTACTGCCAATGTAGAATAATAATAAATAATTTATTTGCAAGAAGGTATAATGGGTTGGTGAGATTATTAACTGCTATCAATCAACTCCTGCCATTGATTGTTAGCCATCATCAGCACAATGTCCATCCATCACTGCTAAATGTTCACATAATCAGCTGGCTTGTGTCACTCCATCAGGAAGTGAACCTTCCAGCTGCACATATGGGTTCATCATAAGAAAAAAGACTTTCCTGTTGTATGTGTGAGCATAATCATAAAGGAGCTGATGATAGAAATTGCATATATTGTACCATTGAGAAGAATAAAGCATAAGAACATCAATTAAGCTACGCTACACATCATTTTGCGAAGAAGTGTAAGTTTGTCTGTATATGTCATAAATTATCCAAATTTTAGTAGATTTGCATAAATTAATCTTGATTCAAAAGAACCCGTCAATCCTTAGGTAAATATATTGAATACCAGTAAAGAACATACTAAAATAATTGATATTATAATTATTTTGTATGTTTTATTTTTATCCTACCAATGCAATTTTAACAAATTACTTACTTAAATTTACCTGAGGATCACCATCTCTAGTGGTCTCAGCAAGGACAGTAAGCTTTCAGCTTGTCAAAGATTTCCCTATTACTGTATTACAGAGTTTCACTGTTCTCCCTAAAAAACAAATGGGGATATCCTATTACTGAATAACATAATTTAAATAAAAACATTTGATAGTCATTATTAACAGATTTTCTGCTTTCATGGTGTTGGAGGCTGGAGCCTGGAGAAAATATAAGAGCAATACAGTATAGTGAAAGAACGTTAGTTACTCTTACGCGAATTTACCGAGGGCTATAATTTTTAGTGGCTTCGGTGGTGATAGGAAGCTGATGACTTGTCAAAGATCACTTCATTGTTTCCAAAGGATTTTTTCTACTTTAATATTTAACTGAAGTAATGTCTTAGTATTTATAGCTTTGGCAGGTAGTAGAATCCAGATATAATATTCTATTAGTGAAAAAGCAATTCCTGTTTTGTCTTACATTGTGGCTTGTTGAGCTTTAAGCTATTACCCCTTGTATGTATTACTTTTGACCTTTTAAAGTAGTCTGGATTAATATCATCAAATTTCAGTACAGTATTTTAAAGGTCTCAATGAGATGAGCCCCATCATATCTGGTTTGTGATAGTGTTAATCCTGTTCCCCCACAAAGGATATTAAAAAGACACTTGCCTATTCACCACTTCTTACTGCCAAATATCATGTATTACAATTGGCACTAAAATAAAAGGGAAACATCCACATTAGTGTCCCACTGTTTACTTTGATCAGTAGAGGAATAGACTCACTTCTTGCAGGGTTAGCACTCAATCTCTAAATGGCCCAAGTGGTTGAGCACTATTTCTTGACTCCGTCTTCATATCCCAGCTCATTATCCTCATATCCTTTCCAATGCTGTCACACTAGCTTAATGTGTTCTCCTAATTATCAACCTTACCTATCTACTAATTTGTGTGACTAAAGTGCTTCCTCAGAGTTGTCACTTAAAAATGGTTGATTTGAGAAACCAGTGGGTATAGTTATTACCAATTTCTGGATTAACTGGCCTGCTATGGGCTTATAGTAATAGTGTACTGTATATGTTTTCTTCCACAAATTTAAGGAAAATGTACACCTTCCAGCTTCTGTTAAGATCTTGTCATTTTTATATTTTATAGAAATAGTTTAATCTATTTAACCTAATCAATCCTTGCCCCACATTCTAAGCTTATCTAACCGAGTAGGGTAGAGTCAGTTAACCTAATAGGGTAGTCACTGGTATCCAGCTACCACATCCAGAAATGCCTGTAATGATTTCCCATAGTCAAGGACATGTAGCCTGTTAGGTTTAAAAACATCGCCACTAGGCCCAAGCTACCACAGTTGCCCCCGACTCCCAGGCACTTATTTACTGTAAGATGAACAGAGGCACGAGATGTAAGAAAATGTCTTAAAGAACAACTTTGGTTTATGACTTTTTTATGGTGATGGATTTATTTGTTTTTAATACGCATTAAAATATATTGTTAATATTTAAAAAGCATTTCATATTTTGAATTCCACATACAGTACCATATTTGCTGTAATATAAAATGAACCTTTACAAAAGACACCCCTATTTTACAAGAATACAGTATTTCTAATATAGTCATAATGGCTTAGTGCTTTCTCCTGATAATTACCTAATTACATGAATATTTTGTGAAGAAAAATTTGAGTGTTTCATTATACAGTACAGTACTAACTAGGGACTTCACATCTATGACACTAGCTCCAATCTTGATATACTGTATTAGAGGCATGGCAATTTTTGTTCATAAATTTCATACCAAAAATATTGCATTCATTAGCAAGTACTGTAGTTTGTAGGCAGCTTTACAAACATAATGAACAGGTAGTTGTATCTGAACTTATTTCAGAATCATCAGCGATGGCACTAACACTGGGCATGCTGTCAGGTGCAGCGGTAATCACTTCTGGCATTGCTGTTTGGGCCTTGTACAAATGGCATCATGCTCAAGAAATCATGAAGACCTACACAGATCGATACAATCAACTAAAGGAAGTTCAGCAACAACTGATTCATCATTATGAAAGCTTAGAAGAATTACCGTTGCTAAAGGAAATTATTTCAAAGGATGCCGAGAACTACCACCTGCGGTTGGCTCATTTCTGCAGTGATGTATGTGACAAGTACCAAGTGACAAAAGGACGTGTCATGGATGTTGGCAGTGGGCCGGGTGCCCTCTCATTTCACCTCAGTAGCCATTTCAGGGAAGTGGTGGGAACAGATGTGAGCTATTCCATGACTATAGCTGCGCAACAGTTGAAGCAGTTCGGAGAGATTGGGTCTCCATTCCCAAGTGAAGGCGGAAAACACATCTCTTTCCACTGCATAAGAGTGCCAGACACGGCTTCTAGGGAACGTGTAATATTCTGGGATGAGGATGCTTGTACTCTCTCATATAACTGTGGCCAATTTAATTGTGTTGTAGTCTCAAATGTTCTTACAGACATGCATAACCCAAAAAGATTTTTGGAAGAAATTGGACATTATGTAGGCAGTGGAGGGTTATTGGTAATATCAGATGTATATAATTGGAGGAATGGGCCAGAAGAATTCCTGGGAGGAGAGGGAGAATGTTTGACTCCTTCTTTATTAAAAAAATGCTTGGAACCATTTTGGACACTAGAAGAAGAAAGAAATATGTCATATTATGTTCCACGGTGTCGCCGATTTGCAGAAATTGGAAATGCTCATGTCACCGTTTGGAAGAGAATGGAGCAAAATGACACCTCTAGTGAAGATTAAACTGTAGGCAGAGAATATCATAATAACATGGCTGAAAATAAATAAACCAATCCAAACTATGAAAAGAAATGAAAATTACATCATTTTGTCCCATCCTGGACCCTTACCAAGTCACAGCTTAATAGTTCAGGAATGTGACGTATGGGTTGGGTTATTTATTTGAATTGTAATGTGAGAGCACAAGTATTTAGAGGGAAAGAATAACAGTGGCCTTGAGCATATCACTAAATGTGAGGAATCAAATAGGCATTGGTGGAAATGCACTTTACTGTAAATTGTGTTGCAACTTGCTAATTCAAGTAACCTTAATCATGTGGACATTTGAATTAGCTAAATTTCTTATAATTCATGACAATTTTGTTTTAAAAACTTACCATTTTCTTGTACCACAAGTAACCTAATTCATATTTCCACATACAATAAAAAAATTCCTTATGACAGCATCTTCACAGAAATAAAATAGAAAGGTTAAGAAAATTTTTAACTTACCTTGGTGGAGTTGCTCCCTTAAGGGTTTCACCTTGTTGGGAGGGAGCTCACACACAACTCCCTGGGGGTTGGTGGGGTTACCTTGGCCCCCTCTCTGCAATTTACATTGCAAATAAACCATATAAGGTATCTGTTTTGGACATAGGACTACCTACTGGAGGGGTATCCCATGTGGGGCTGATCTCAAAGATAGGTTTGGGTGGCCTGGTTGGGACAAGGGAGGAAAAGGTATTTGCACCAGTGTTGGAGAATGATTAATACAGGACTTCCCTGCTGAAAAGAGGGAGCCCCACTTGGAACGACACACCCTTACCTGAACCGGCTAGCACTCAGCCTGTCTCATTGCCCTGGTAGGTGGTATTCCTTTGCTCCAGGGCCCCCAATCATTAATGGACAATGCATATTGTAAATGAACTCATTTCTAAAACTTGGGTCCATGTTTGACCATGTCCTTGAGTCAGTGTGATGGAAGATTGTGGTCCATAGCTCCAGCTGTGGTGGGCCCCACACCCATCATCTTTGGTTCACCCTGCTGCTGATCTCTATTTTCCAGTCAGTTCCTTGGCAGGGAAGATAGTGGGGGTCGATATGTAATTCTGTGCGCACAAAGCGTTAAAAGTTACACTATTGTTTTGGTGTTGTAGAGAATGATGTTCTAAAGAGGACCAATGGGTTTGGCATTTTTTTTTGTAAGATTTTTATGTAATAATAAATTAGATTTTTGCCAAAAAGCATCAAATATGGCTAAGTATAGGCACAAAAATGACAACAAAGGAAGTTACAATATGTAGTATTATTTTAGGCATCCAAAGGATCCATATGCAGGTAGCATTTTTTTATGAAACATGAGTATTTATATGAATTGTGGACCTTTAACAGAATTTTTCATTTAAATTAATGCCGATTTTTATGATAATATGGAAGCAAAATTTTAATTATACTTTTAAGTCATTCTTTTGGTCTTCATTTGCACCAAAAAGAACATATGTGGCCACATTAAAAAATACAGCAGTTCAGAACATTATGAAAGTAGAATAACATACATGTTAATTATGAAGATTGCTTTCTTTGTAAGAATGCCTTTAACATATTACTAGTGACTGTTTTCATCAGACACATTCTCTTAGTCTGTACCTACACTGTCTGGCGTTTTATATCCTCTGCTGTTACCACATTCACCACAACGACACAGGTTGTGGGCATGGGCGTCGACCGGGCCGCGGGGATGCTAAGCCCCGGAAGCACCTCAAGGTATGGTAAATTTCCACTGAGGCAGCTACATCTCCCAGTGGTGCTTCCCTTCTGACATGAGCATTTTATCAGCAATAGGATAGGTTGTAGTGTAGGAGGATCAAGGCACTATATGGGTGACAGCCTTCACTCTTCCTCCTTCCACCCATACTTGGTTGGGAACTTATATTCTGGCTGGAGCATCAGCATAAACTCATATCATTCACATAATGTGCTCTTGATGTGTGTGGTATAAGTGTATCATGGTTTGTTTAACCGTTTCATGTCCATAATTCCTGATTCTGAATAATGTAGAGAAGTTTTGCATTATATTCTGCAATTACCCTGCCAAGTTCACGTGAGGAACTTTCAAATTTCTCCTTACATTTTCAGCTCCTTACTGTAGCAGAACCCAACATGAAAGATGATACTTCATATCATATGCTACTGCATTAATGTCCAAACTTCATGAAGGATCTTTGATTTTGTTTCCTGGCAAAAGATGCAGACATCTTTATTATAAGGTACACGCTTAGGGCAGCTACATCTTTCAGCTGGGACTGTAGTAGATGAACTTGCTTTTCCAGCAGATGATGACATACTACACTTCTTCATAATAACTGTTCCAGAATGTTGTTTTTGTAAACATTGCTATATCATTCTTTTACTTTATCCAGAACAATGGGATATATATACCAGTTGGGAATAACATGATCTATGAAAGAAAGCTTAGCTAGCTGAGAAGTCGGAAGTTGTTTGGGTTTCAGGTCTGTTTGGCAAGATCACTGTCCAGTACAGTACCTCCCTATTTGGACCTGTCTTTAGCAAATGTCAGTTTCAAATGTCAAATTCGTAAACATGAAAATGATACTCGTGTTGTTGAACAAGCTAGGCAGTACAACAAATCTTCAGAGGAGGAGGCGGCGGCGGCATTAGAGGATATCTCTTCCTCGTTAATTGAGAAAATGTGTGCAGTACGGGAAGAACTGCAAAGTTTTGCTGAAAAGAATCACCCAGATAAAGCTGTAACAGGCCATTGCATTGATGTTGACTAGACCACACACTAGGTAATTACCTAAGTGTAATTACCTAAGTGTAGTTACAGGATGAGAGCTACGCTCGTGGTGTCCCGTCTTCCCAGCACTCTTTGTCATATAACGCTTTGAAACTACTGACGGTCTTGGCCTCCACCACCTTCTCACTTAACTTGTTCCAACCGTCTACCACTCTATTTGCGAAGGTGAATTTTCTTATATTTCTTCGGCATCTGTGTTTAGCTAGTTTAAATCTATGACCTCTTGTTCTTGAAGTTCCAGGTCTCAGGAAGTCTTCCCTGTCGATTTTGTCAATTCCTGTTACTATTTTGTATGTAGTGATCATATCACCTCTTTTTCTTCTGTCTTCTAGTTTTGGCATATTTAATGCTTCTAACCTCTCCTCGTAGCTCTTGCCCTTCAGTTCTGGGAGCCACTTAGTAGCATGTCTTTGCACCTTTTCCAGTTTGTTGATGTGCTTCTTAAGATATGGGCACCACACAACAGCTGCATATTCTAGCTTTGGCCTAACAAAAGTCATGAACAATTTCTTTAGTATATCGCCATCCATGTATTTAAATGCAATTCTGAAGTTAGAAAGCATAGCATAGGCTCCTTGCACAATATTCTTTATGTGGTCCTCAGGTGATAGTTTTCTACCTAGAACCACTCCTAGATCTCTTTCTTTATCAGAATTCTTTAAAGATTTCTCACATAATATATAGGTTGTGTGGGGTCTATGTTCTCCTATTCCACATTCCATAACATGACATTTATTAACATTAAATTCCATTTGCCAAGTGGTGCTCCATATACTTATTTTGTCCAGGTCTTTTTGAAGGGCATGACAGTCATCTAAATTTCTTATCCTTCCTATTATCTTAGCATCATCAGCAAACATGTTCATATAATTCTGTATACCAACTGGTAGATCATTTATGTACACAATAAACATCACTGGTGCAAGAACTGAACCCTGTGGTACTCCACTTGTGACATTTCTCCATTCTGATACATTGCCTCTGATTACTGCCCTCATTTTTCTATCAGTCAGAAAATTTTTCATCCATGATAGAAGCTTACCTGTCACCCCTCCAATATTTTCCAGTTTCCAGAACAACCTCTTATGTGGAACTCTGTCGAAAGCCTTTTTTAGGTCCAGATAGATGCAGTCAACCCAACCATCTCTTTCTTGTAATATCTCTGTGGCTCGATCATAGAAACTGAGTAAATTCGATACACAGGATCTTCCAGATCGAAAACCATACTGTCTGTCTGATATTATATCATTTCTCTCTAGGTGTTCTACCCATTTAGTTTTGATTAGTTTTTCCAATACTTTCACTATTACACTTGTCAATGATACAGGTCTATAATTGAGGGGGTCTTCCCTGCTGCCACTTTTGTAGATTGGAACTATGTTAGCCTGTTTCCACCCGTCTGCTACGATTCCTGTACACAGGGATGCCTGAAAGATCAGGTGAAGTGGAATGCTGAGCTCAGATGCACATTCTCTCAGAACCCATGGTGAAACGCCATCTGGGCCAGCTGCTTTGTTCTTACCGAGCTCCTTGAGCATTTTTTCCACTTCGTCTCTAGACACCTCTATGTGTTCTATGTTGTTCTCTGGAATTCTTATTGTATCTGGTTCCCTAAAGATTTCATTTTGTACAAACACACTTTGGAACTTTTCGTTTAGTGTTTCACACATTTCCTTTTCATCTTCCGTGAATCTATTTCCCATTTTCAATCTCTGAATATTATCCTATTCAAGGGTGAAGGTGAAGGGACAACGACGTTTCGGTCCGTCCTGGACCATTCTCAAGTCACAATCGACTTGAGAATGGTCCAGGACGGACCGAAACGTCGTCCCTTCACCTTCTAGTGTGTGGTCTTGTCAACATTCTTCAGCCACGTTATTGTGACTCATCCCCTGCATTGCATTGCTCTTTTTAATGACAATGTAATGTCTCACTACAGACAAGTGTTGCAAAGAAGGGAAAAACAATCTCCAATGGAACGATTTCTAGCGAGAAAATCAAGCAGTGAGCCAGAAGCAGGCCCTAGTGGTATGCAGGCAAAACGTGCCAGAGTGTGTACCCCAGAGAAGTCCTCACTGCCTGATGTTATAATGGAAGGGGACTCCCCTTCCAAACAATAACACCTCTCCTCCTCCCCTTCCTCACCATCTTCCATACACCATCAAGAGTCCTCCATAAAGGTAAGATAAACATATGTACTGTATTGTAGTTAGGGAAAAAATTGTATTCAGTATAAAATGTATTTTTAAGGGTGTGGAACGAATTCAATTACTTTTATTTCTTATGGGAAAAATCTTTTTGAATTACGATATGCCTGGGAATGGATTACCATTGTAAATCGTGGCCCCACTGTACAGTCAAACTACACCATTGAAATAAAAACTAATGTAAAAGATTAAGGAGTAATCATGTCAGAAGACCTCACTTTTAAAGAACAACGTTACTGTCACAAAAATTACAGGTTCAATAAACAGGACCTTCCAAGTAAGTAATTATGATAGAAGGCACCAAGCCGGGAAGGCTATGTAGCTGCCATCAAATGTGCGGGATAATCAGAGGGCGCTAAATATCACTGAGGATGCCAATATGAGAACTGAAACGCATAAAGTGAACGATATCAAAAGTATCCGATTCACCAAGAATTCTATTGAGGAACAAGTGGCCGCGAGGGGCGGTCGGGAAGTAAGACACACGCTCGTCCTAAAAGTCAGGCTATTCAACAAGGATATTGCACACCTGTAAAAGGGACAATGCAGTTAGGACAATAAGGAGCAGGATGGCGCTCCATTAAGCGTTTGCGCGTTAAGCGCGCGTGGGCAATACGCAACATTGCCAAAGCCGTTTCCCACCACCAGTCATGGTGGTAGGAAGAAGGCCACAGGGACACACTACTCTTTAAGAATACGCAGTTTGTTACCAGTAACTGAAGACCAACAACCCTGCCAATGGACAAGGATGGAGGAATGAATAAATGGGTAAAAGTCAGAATAACGAATACCTTTACTGGAGATGGGATAAGTGTGGATAGCTTCCCTAGCAGCAGCATCCGCACGCTCATTTAAAGAGAGACCAATATGGCTGGGAACCCAGCAAAACTCAACTGTCTTAAATCTATTAGAGATAAGAAACGGCCAATGTCGAGATCGAGATTAGGTTCAGTGACGAAAGGAGGATTGACAATAAAAGGGTCCCCTCGCTCGCGACATTGGGTACCACAATTCTACGGGTGAGAGTATGCCTCCCCAAACACCCGGGTGTCAAAACAGAAGTAGTCCGAAAGAATAATCAAGACTGGCAAAAGGTTGGTGGGAAATGACAATTAGAAAGGAGAAGAGAAGGGGGGGGGGGGAGAAAAGTGAAACACAAGGAAAAGGAAAAGATATCCAGCACAATTGGAGAAGACAGCAGCAGGAGCATAAGGCCTCAAAAGGACAGAGGACTGACCCATGGAGCATCACACTCCGGCAGCCGCCTACCAGGCCCCCTCACGACGACAACGGGCTGGATAGGGAGGGCAAAGGACCTTCCAAACAAGAGATGCCATGCCAATTATACTTTTTAAGACATTAGTGCTCTCTACAGTGGAATATTGTTGCACACTAACAACCCCATTCAAAGCTGAAGAAATTGATGTGATCTTTTACTGTTAAAATCCACTCAATAAAACATCTAAATTATTGGGACTAAAATTTTTAAATTTGTATTCCATAAAGTGCAGCTGGGAGAAATACATAATAATTTACACTTGAATAATATTAGGAGAACTGGTTCCAAATCTACAAAAAAAAAAAAAAAAAAAAAAAAAAAAAAAAGCATGACAGGATATGTAAAATAGCCCCACTAAAAAGCTGAGGTACAATAGGCATGCTGAGAGAGAACTCAATCATCATCAAAGGCCCAAGACTTTTTCAACACACTTTCCCTACACATATGGGGGTATAACTGGCCGACATCTTGCAGTGTTCAAAAGAGAACTCGACAAGCACATTCAAAGAATACCTGATCAATCAGACTGTGAGCAGCTGCATCAAACAGCCTGGTTGATCAGACCAGCAACCAGGACGTCCAGTCTCTCTTGATCCTCGAAATTATCAGGTAAGTCTACCTACCAACAAAAACAGGTAGGTAGGTAGATCATCAGTTATATATTAGCAATGAAGTCTGGGGTGCAATGGAAGAGATAATGTCGGGCAGATGCCCATACTCACATTCCCTTCTCTCCAACTAGTTATGTCACTGGTGTTTATACCGCTGGTGTCAGAATATTGGGCTGGGGTCAGAATATATTAAGCAATATACCCTGTATATAGCTTAAATAACATTAAAGCCATTATTGTGTTTTTAGTCATAACTTGAGCACATATACATTTATCTTAAGATTTCGGACTCGCTAGAACAATAATGAGACCTCTCATTTCATCTTATCATTAACATCTGCTGTACAAGTATTGAAGTAATGCACCAAGTAGGGTTTTATTACAGAAAACATGTTATATAATAAAGGCTTCTCCTTGATGGATATTTCCTTCACCACATGACAACACACACTGTTGTGTTGTCAACAAAGTAGTTAACAAATGGAATGCATTAAGCAGTGATGTGGTTGAGGCAGACTCCATACACAGTTTCAAATGTAGATTTGATTATACAGTAATAATAATAAGCTCAAAAATCTGTACCCCAGTTGACTGACAGTTGAGAGGCGGGACCAAAGAGCCAAAGCTCAATCCTCGCAAGCACATCTAGGTGAGTACTGTGTATCCTTCCACTATTATTGTTGAAAAAGATTAAGCCTCGAGTTATACCATTTTTACATGCACACACAATTTTTTTTTTTTTTTAATACAAACCATATTATACTGTATATCCAAGAAAACTACTATCTGTAATGTGATATTTATTTCAATATGTAATACTGCACACACACACTTGCAGACAAATAATTAAGAAGTTTGTGCAAATTCTCTTGAACTCAGTAGATATACCTGAAACTAGTCTTAATTTCATGGCACAGAGTTGGCCTGTTCTCTTAATTTGCCACTCTGAAAAATATAATCGTTTTATCTAACCAAAAACATATGAACCCAAGCAACCAACCTAAGCTATTGAGGCAATGCACACAACAAAAAGATAATGTTAATATTGCAGAGTTCTAATATAGTAATACTATACATCTCATTTTGAACAGATAGGCCAATTCCGTGAAAGCCGAGATATATTAGGCGAGAGAACAGGTTGACACAATAACCATTCCTAGTATAGTACATAATAAAGAATTCTTGAAACAAAAGTCTTGAAAGTGCTACATCTATGAGAAGATAGAACATATCTCTTCTTCAGTTAAAAACTCGCAGTAACTGCAGGATTTGTGGGGTCAAAGGCACAATAAATAAGACAGGAGGTGCACAATGTTGGTTTGGAATACTGCTGATGCAAACAACAAGAAAATCTTAACTAGGAATGAAGGCACAGCAAACGATGATTGATTAAGGCTTCCCCACCTCTGTCCACACAACAAGCTCACACTACTGCCCTACAGGCACCCACTAGAGAGAACAGAGACACTAGGAGAAGGAAGACATATTGCATCATTGCTGAAGGTATCTAAGTGTAACAAGTACACTGATTGTGCTAAACCTTAACACTTCTATACTAATCTACTTTAAAGAACACTTTTCATTATTCAAACCGGTGGGTCATTTCTTGTTTAACACTAACTAATATATCAACAAATTGGATTCACAGTTAAAGGATCAAAAGGCACCAAGATGCCATCCATAATTAAAAAAACTATTTTATTAAACAAAAATAATTGTCTTGTTAGATTTGGGGTTTGTAATGTGATTAGAGCAAATATTGATACAACTTAGATTGAACAGTATTATGACTCCTGATATTATTAAAAGTTCTGGAGAACTCGGATAAAATACAATATAAAACAGCCACAATTCAAAGATTTTTTAAACCAGTATTTAATTTGCTCACTTTAGCATATCTACTTAGCAACATCACAAATAATTTATGATGCAGTATAGTGTATTTACAAAGCAATACACTATAAAATTATTATTATATACACACACATTGTATAATATATCAATTGTGCAGGGAAATCACAAAATATATGACCTTCAAGATGCAGAACAACGATGTAGGAAATTTCAACATGAGTTTGTGTAGTACATTATAATCAAGTAAAAGAAGCAATTAGAGTTCGTACATGTTAAGCCAAGGCTGTGGTTATTCTGCACAAAAGTATACAGTACTGCATATAACATTTGATCTCAACAATGCTACACATCAAAAGCTTGTCTAATTATCACTTACATTTTTATATTAAAACTGTGATACAAATAGCATTCTTCGATGCTAATTATTTGATTATTGCATTAATGACCATCTTAAGCAATGCATATTGCAAACACTAATCAATACTTACATAGCTAAGCTGTGTATCACCTCTAGCTGACCACAACATGTTTGTTATGTATGTTAGGCTTGAAAACACTAAGCTGAGAATAAGACAATGTCAAGGTAATAGTGTGCACATGAGAGTTTTAAAAATCTTAACAAGTCGGCTTGCTGCTAATGGTTGAAAAAAAGTTTACTAGCAAAAATTGTCATCTTGAAACCAGTTGATGTCTATCTTGGTATTTTCAACCCTACATCTAATGTTAGTAAAGTGACATCATTATCACAATGATTAGAATCAATATATACAAGCAAGATGCTACTTCAGACTTATTAAAAGTTTGATTAATAGTGTTCTAGGCAACAATGGCACTCGAAGTCTTTCAGTCAACAAAAATGTCTTTTGTTCCATTTCACCAAACTGCATCTACATTTTTCTAGAGTAACTAGTACATTATGATACATATCTAAACTTTGTTGCCATTTGTTACTTATTAATTCGAGCCAACTCGAACAACAATCAGTAACATCTTCACTGAAGATTTACAATATCCTTGCAGCAAAGGTTTAATACATCAAATGGAAAATTCACTTTCATTAATACATGGATATAGACACTGAGTAAACAGGCCATTCAATGATGTTCCTAGGATAGGGCAAGTGCCTGTGTGATGGTATATGCAGCTAAATTTATTGTATGGAATCATGACTTATAAATAATGCAGCCCACACATATGAAATGGAAATAATGATGTGTGGTCTGTCTTGGGCCTTTATCAAGTCATGACATGACATAACATGACAAGAATTCAAGACTGGCTGTGATGTCATCACTTTCATTTCATGTTTGCAGGGGTTGGGTTGTTTATTTCATCCACATTGTGACATTCTCCAGAAAGCAATAATTTATTTATTTGGTATGATAAAATCCATCCACTTGGACCGGATGGTACAGCGACAGCATTGCTGCTTGAAGGGCAGCATCTGATCCCTGATGGTCCAAGTGGTTGGCACAGTTCCTTCACTCCTTTCTCCTACTTTAGCTCCTTGTCTTACAGCCCTTCCAAATGCTACATAGTAGGGGTGGCCAAACCGCATCTTGCGAACTGCATGTGGCTCTTTGACCTGATATTTCTCACAATATGCAGCTCATGAAAAAGTCTAGGGAATTCGAATATTCTAGAAATTATAACTCGAATCCAGAGCAAGAAACGTGTGGTAATATAAAGAGTTGTGATATCTATGGGAGGGAGTACAGTACAAGTGCAGACGTTAACTGTGCAGACCTAGCTGGTACACTTCATATATAAATCTTATTTAAATTGTCTCTGAAAACTTTGTGAAGGAAGAAAACGTTCTTCAATAAATTGTAAGAAATTAAAATTTGAAGATGAAAACATAAATTTTCAGCCAGAGTGGGAGGAAGAGTTTGCATTCACAGTTAAACGAGGTAAGCCTAAATCTTTGTGCGTTCTCTACCAAGTGCCACTCAGTCATTACAAAGCCAGTAACTTGAAATGCCACTATGAAAGTAATCACAAAAAATGTTAATATTATTACTTGCCTAAATCAGACTAAGGAAAAAATCAGTTAAATGATTTAAAATCATCAATAAATAGCCAGCAGACAGTGTTAGACCTAAATAACACAAAACTTCAGCAACTAATAGCACAAATGCCAGTTTCACGCCACACTACAGAGGACAGCACAAACCCCAGCTTCACGCCACACTACAGAGGACAGCACAAACCCCAGCTTCACGCCACACTACAGAGAAGCGTATCTCTCGGTGCTCATGTTGGAAGCAAAATTATTAAAAAAATTATCTTGCATTCAGCTTAGGTCTTGAGGAATCAACAGTCATACAAGACAAACTGCAACTGGCAATATTTGTTTGTCGTTTCCTCTGAAGTAAATGTGAAAGAAGAGATGTTGGACTTAGTGGCATTACAAGAAGAAACTGGTGCTAAAGACATTAAAAATGCACTTGACAGAACCTTAAAAAATGCCAATATTCAACTGAATAAACTCGTCAGTGCTACAACAGATGGAATACCAGCAACAGTTTAAAAACTGCAAGCATGAATAAATATTATTACATTTAATATGCATTTTTTTAATTTATATACAATTTTTGTAACAAAACATGTATATAACAATAAAAACATACCGTAAGTGTAAATTTTGTTCATGTCGTGAGGCTCTCAAACACCTGAGCTTACTACTTGTGGCTCTTACAGTAAGCAAGTTTTGCTGCCCCTGCTATAGTCATACTGGTTTAGCACGCCTAATAATTACCTTGGTTTGATATTTTTGCTCTGCACACACAAGGTGCATTGCATCTTTGAATGAATAAAACCATGTATTAGAACAAAAAAAAATCTTTGTTGCAGATCCATGAATTAATTATGTTTGCAGGCCTAACAGTAACATTTTAGTAACATTTAAAAAGAAAGTTCTAAAAAGTCTGTACATCCATTATGCATCTTTTATTAAATTTGTTATTATAATTATACTGCATATGTAGAGGTGCAGTTTTATGTTAAACTACAAAAGAATATTCTTAAAGTATCTGATCATCTGGCATTTGCTGCATCAATTCCAACTCTCAGTGAAATTGAATCAAGGTGCAAAGCAGAATAGTATTACACTGCTTGCATTCATTACACACAATTGTAATTAAATTGTGCAAAATGCATTCACTAATTACATACACAAATGTTTTACAGCAGTACAAAGTCAGACAAGAGCATTGGACTTGCATGGATAGCAAGGGTTTAGTAAACACTCCATGACAGGATAAGTTATTGCTGGATATTTTTAAGTACATTTATATTATTAATACAGTACTTAATAATGGCACTGTCAGTTTAAATGAATGTAACTGAAAGAAAATTTTCAGAGAATATGAAGCAGAGTAAGGAATTATAAAATATTTAAGATGCAGATCTTGGCAAAATTCAGCCATGCTAATTACAGAATGTGATTCGCCAAACACGTATCAGTGGTGTATATGACAGCTTCCATACAGCAAGCAAATAGTTTCACAACGAAATGACTACATGTTGGGTGAGGAACAGTAAGCAAATATAAATGTCAAAAAATAATTAATCAATTAAAGGATGGAATATGTATATGTATGGCTTGGGCAGCTGGATGGAATAATGGGACTAAATACAGACACAATGCATACAGTATTTACAAAGCTGTGGACAAGAACAAATGTGAATGGGAGGTAAAGTCTGGGGTATACATGGAACAAGGTTAGTTAGTATGAAGTGACTAAAACTATGGAGTATATTAGGGAGAGGTAAGGAAGAGAAAACAATATCCATGATTATTTAGTCCATGAAAGACAAGATACAGTATTACAGATGACAAGTAACTGTTTTTAAATAAATATTGCATAAAGTATGCACAACCTTGTATAAATTTTGATATGCTGTACCTACATGTTAAAATATAAACAACAATATGCTAGTGTATTGAATGTGGAAACAAAATTATCATAACTGCAAAAACAGTCTTCGATCAAAGTAAACCACAGCACAGTATAAGGAAGTAGTGGAAAATAGTATAGGTTCATAGTATAATCCAGGGTTCTGAGAACCTGGATGCTAAGACTTTGTCAATGATAATGCCACTGTCTCAAGAAGATATGACACGCCACCCTGCTTTGCACGGAGCTGCTACTTGAACAGATTGATAGTGCACCATTCTTGTTTTTTTGCAGGGTTAATATTCATCCTTGATGGTCCAAGTGGTTGGGTAGCATTCTTTTACACTGTCTTCATATCCCAGCTCCTTTTCCTCATATCCCTTCCAAGTGATGTACAGTTGTACTGTATTTACCCTCACCTCTGCTGTGCCCTGTCCCGCCCTCTGCTGTGCCGTCCTGCCCTCTGCTGTGCCATCCTGCCCTCTGTTGTGCCGTGCCATGCCCTCTGCTGTGCCCTATCCTGCCCTCTGTTGTGCCCTGCCCTCTGCTGTGCCCTTTCCTGCCCTCTGCTTTGCCCTGTCCTGCCCTGGCTTCTGCTGTGCCCTGCCCTGCCCTCTGCTGTGCCCCTGTCCTGCCCTTTGCTGTGCCCTGTCCTGCCCTCTGCTGTGCCCTGTCCTGCCCTCTGCTGTGCCCTGCCCTGCCCTCTGCTGTGCCCCTGTCCTGCCCTTTGCTGTGCCCTGTCCTGCCCTCTGCTGTGCCCTGTCCTGCCCTCTGCTGTGCCCTGCCCTGCCCTCTGCTGTGCTGTGCCTTGCCCTGTCCTCTGCTGTGCTGTGCCTTGCCCTGTCCTCTGCTGTGCTGTGCCTTGCCCTGTCCTCTCCTGTGCCATGCCTTGCCCTGCCCTGTCCTGCCCTGCTATTCTTCCAAAACTTAGATGCATGATACCCTTCCTGAAAACTGTTAGCACTTCACTTCAAAACAAATAGTTTTCTATAAAAAAATATAATTAGAAACGTACAAGAAATGGTCTCAACCATTCAACTAATGAAAACACACACAAGCATACATACATAAATATTTTCCAAGTAAGCAATATATAATATGAGCTAACCAGGTACATTTCTAGAGAGTAAGATGACATGCACCATGAACACAAACTCTGCTACTCTAACATACTTTACCTAAACAACATGCAAAAAACTGAGCATCTTTCATTTGGTCACATGTAGATGAATATGTCTAACAAAACACAAGATAAAATCTTGGCAATGTACCCAATAGGACTAAATGTTACGAGAATTTGATTATACCATTTTGAAATGGGCACCTAAGGCAAATATGAAAGATGGGAGTAAAGTACTGTATCTTCTCCAACTCTAGAGATGATTAGGCAGTTTGGATTGCAATTATGTTTAGTTGCAAACAAATTAGGAAATTGCAGGTGGCAACAATAAAAGTTAAGTGGATGGGGAGACTGAGAAGCTAAGGCATCCGATGCCCTGAGGAATTGATAAATAGGATGAAATCCCTAAACGAAATAAAAATATGAGATTTTGGTATACCCGAATTTGAATCGTTCCCTCATGTTTTATGAACATTTCAGTGTAATATTGTCATTACTGTCCTTCACTCAGAATACTGGCATGTGTGTGTAGTGTAACATTGCACAGGCTATGGGTACTTCAAAGGCTGATGCCCTGATTAATATTAATGGATTTTTAATTGAGCAGGCAGAGAGAGAGAGACAGACACTTTACATTGATGAGCCTCAACCCAACCTCGTGTCATGTTGCCATTTTGTTCCCTTTAGTCTTCCTGTTTATTCGTTTAACCGCTGGATTCTTATCCCCAGCAAGTGTGCGGGTAATGTCTTTTTAATTGCTTTGTAATGACTCCGGCTACTGGGTTCCTTAGTGTACAAGTGGGTTTCCTAGTATTCCCTTATGGGTCAATTGTCTCTAAGTGCTGCCGAGACTAATTTATCCTTTAGGGATTTGTTCCTCTTCCAGGCTAGCATTGGCGGGTTTTTGGGGAAACTCTCCCATGAGGGGTGGTCCCCGAACCTGTCCTCTAACCAATTCCATAGTTGTCTCATTGTGTTTTTTAGAGGCTTTTTGAAGCCTTCGAAAAATGTTGCTATCAGGATATCTCTGTCCTGGTTCTTCTCTGTTGGTTGTGCCAGAAGTTCTTCCCTCGTTTTCTGCTTCAGTTTCTGTGCTGCTGCCTCAAGTACTTCTTCCGGGTAGTCCCTGTTCCTGAAGAAATCCCAGAGGTCTTCTAATTGTGAGTGTAGGGACCTGGGATTACTGTTAATCCTCTTCAGTCTCAGGCCCAAAGAGTACGGGAGCAAATTCTTTAAGAGGTTTTGGGTGGCTCGAATCGTACTGTAGATACGTATGGAGATTTGTTGGTTTATAGAAGGCCTTTGTCTCCGGGTTTACGTAGATAGTTGTGTTGAGGAAGTTAAGTTCCTTTGTGCTTCTTTCTGTCGTAAATCTCAAGTTGGGATGGACCGAGTTCGCCCATGTATGGAAGGCGTCCAGGTTTTCTTTTAGTCCCAGCATGATGCCGAAGATATCGTTGATGTACCTGTAGTAGATTCTTGGTTTCATCTGAAGGTTTATTCTCCTGGATTCGAAAACCTCATGGACGAAGATCTCTGCGATGGCCACGCTGCTGGAGGCTCCTATCGCTGTCCCCTTATCTGTCTATAGGTTTTATTATTGAACGTTAGGATGGTGTCCCTCATGACATGGAGGATTGCTTCGATGAGGAGATCTCTTGATGGAGGTGTGTAGATTCCTGCATCTCTCAGGTCTCTACTGATCCTATGCTGTAGCTTAGGTTATGTAGTTAGGTTATGTAGCCGCCTCCCTCTGTGATGTTGGGGTATGCTCAGGTATAATGACACTATGTCCAAGGAGAAAAGTGTCGCTCCTTCCGGGACTGGACCCCATTCCTTGTCTACTTTGTTTAGCTTAATCAGGAGGTCTGTGGTGTCCACTAACCGCTCCTCTAGAAGGCGGAGAAGCGGGTTAAGAAGGGCCGTGCATATCCTGTCTATAGGTCTGGTTGGGGCTCTGCAGCTGCTCAGGACTGGGCGCCCCGGCCAGGTTCCTGTTATCGGGTCTACTCCTTTATGTATTTTAGGAAGCAGATAGATCTTTGGGAGCTCCGATTGGAAGGCCAGAAAAATGTCTCTGGCTGACGCTCTCAGGATGCCCCCTTTGCCTTCGTTCCTGAAAAATGAGAGCAAGAGGGATTTGCTTCTTGTTTGGGCGTTCCTGAGTGCCGTTTCTCTGTTTGACACCTGTTGGTAGGTTGTTTCGTCCATCAGGTATCTACCCATTTCGCGACAGTAGTTTTCTTTTTCCCAGAGCACTACTGTTCCACCCTTGTCGGCCGGTTTGATGACGACATCTCGCCTTTCTTCCAGATGGCGCAGGGCTGAACGAAGCTCCGGTTGGAGGTTATATTGTCGTCTTTCGTCTACCTGTTTTATGAGGGAAGAAGTCAAGTGGTCCATGCAATCACTCAGGCCATTCAGTTTGAATAGGGTTTGGGTTTTTTGGAGGGGAGGGTTCATGTACCTTACTGAGAGTGACCTAGGTGTCCTAGAACGGTGTGTCCGTGGGGTGATAGGTGTATTTACCCTTTGTTCTGTCACTCTGAGCATGGACCAGGTTTCATTGATCTGGTCCTCTAGGGATCCCATGGCGGCTCTCACGAACCCTAAGCGTTTGTGCCTGGGCAGAGAGCCCGGGACAAAGGTAAGGCCTTTGCCCAGAAGTTCTCTTTCGTGGTCTGAGATGTGGACCTCGGAAACTACTGAGCGTCTTACCAGCTCCTTCCGTTTCCTTTTTTTTTTTCCGTTTCTCGACCTGCTTCTTCCACCATCTTTCCACCCTTTCCCTTTTCCTCCGTTTTTTTGAGGACGCCTGTCAGGTGAGCGAGTCGCTTTCTGTTTTCCCCTGTTTGATCGGGGGGGGGGGGGGGGGTGTCCGGGAGTTCATGTCGCCCGAACCTCGCTTACCCCTGGTGTTGGATCAGGGGCGCCCCCTGCTGGATGTCCGGGGACGCTCTTTTGAGGACGGGGGTTTCTGTCTGTGGGGGCTGTGTGATGTCCCCCTGCTTGTGGGTGTGTTGCTCCTATTATTAGGAGTGTGTTCCCTGTTTTTTGGTTTCTTGGGTGGTGCTGGGTTTGCGTCCCGTCTGGTAGGGGAGTCGTCTTCGGGGATGCTTACCTTTTTCGTTTTTTTACCTGGCCGTTTTGCTTGTGGTGGCGGGTTGTGGGGTTTCCTACTCCGGCTTTTTGACCGTTGTCGGTGCCCTTGCCCTTGTGTTTTCACGGTTTGTGGTTGGGGTATTTGTGGGTTTATTATGGATTCGTCAGTGTCTAGGGTCAGATCCCAGACTGAGGGGTTCGACATCCCCTCTCCAATCTTGGGAACCCCTGGTGCAATTATTTTGAACACTGATTCCCTTAGGGTTAGATGCGTGTCAGTCTGGGGGATTTTCCTAAACTCACTGTATGGCACCGTACGTTTGTTAGTTTTTACCAGCATTTTCCCTGAGAAAGGGTCTGGGGGTGCTGTGCAGGTAGCTTTTGTACACCTATTGTATGCTGACCAGAGAATTGCCCCTATCCTCTCTTGAGGATACCCTTCCTCTAGGAGGCACATGACTATCTCCTCTTTTCTGGTATGCTCCCTTGTTATGGATGCTTTTAAAATAAGGGTAAACAGGGCTGCCGATTCCCTTGCGTGCCTGTCAAAGAAAATCTCTATGTATTTTTCCAAGGCGGGGGGAAGGGGCATGTCCACTGAGAAAAAAGGAAAAGTGTGTGCCGGAGTCAGGAAGACCGGGGCTTTGTTCCTAATGGCCGTTCTCTGTATCTGGCACAGTCTTTCTCTCAGGTGGTCAAGCGTAGAGAAGACTGGACGCAGGATTTCCGTCACCCCCTGTTCCTTCCCCGACAGTTCAATGTCTACAAAGGGTCATTCCGAAAGGAAGAGTTCTCAACCATTTCCTTAATGTTTGACACTCAGGCAAAATGTCTGGTGCGGATCTGGTAAATGGGAGGGATTGTAGGATTTTTCCCCCTGCTCCTCCTCATACTCGAGCCTCCGCCCATAGGCTAGGTAGTGCTGCCAATGGTGGGCCGACTGTGGGGTTCCTCTGCAGGTCTTTTATCAGGTCTGCCCATGCGTCTGCTGATTATGCCGTCAGGTCGTCAACCAGGCCATTGGGTGAGATGGTATCCTGGCAGGCATGGGGCTCAGTTTGCATTTGGGTTTGGACCTGGATTTGTCCCTGGTGTGAGGGGGGGGGGGGGGGAGAAATGGAGTGAGTGAGGGGATTATTTGTAGGGAGGAGAGGGATGAGTCTAGGGGGGGGGGGGTTTGTCCCGCTGGTTCCCTGCTTGTTGCCTGTGTGACTGGGCGTTGTGGATTCGGGTAAGGGTTCATGTCTATACCCAATGAGAAACCCTGGGAATTTTGCACTTGGTCTGTTTGTTCTGGGGTGTGTGTGTTATGTTCACTTGCCCTATTGTGACCTTGCATGTCCCCCTTGACTTACCTCAGTTTTTTGTTGTACACGGTTTTTTCTGGTATTGGAGAAGTTAGGTTTATTCCGTGGGTTAGTTCTTGTTGCCGATGCGGTGGGTTCTGGAGAAAATGTATGTCAGTATGGGTGAAGGAAACAGCTTTTTTTATAAAACTCGGGGTGGCGGTTTTTTTAGGTTTCGATCACAACACTTTAGGGAGTGGGTCGTCTCACTCGTGGACTGAGTTTTTCTCCAACACACGCAAGTAACTGAACACTATTCCCGTGGTTTTTTGTATCACTTTTCTACGAAGTACCTACAGTATTTAAAAAAAAAACTCGGATACAGCTGTTTCGTGTGGCCCGTGGGAGCCACACTCATCAGTCCGAAGGTTTCGTGGTCTGAGAGAGAGACAGACAGATAGAGACAGGGATAAAATATCAGAGGGATAATAATAATACACAAGGAATATAATACTCCATCAATAATAATCACAAAACTCAGAGAGAAATGAGTAGATGAGAAGCATTCATGCAGTTGCAACACACTCGAAAGAACATGCAATGATGAGGTGGCATGATGGTGCGGTGGTATTAGTGGGTATGCAATGGATGTGATATAGCAAATGTAACAAAATTACGAAACATGTAAGTGAGAGATGAGTGTGAATAAGTGTATTTGGCTGTTCATCGCCTGATATGTAATGGTGAACTTTTAACAGATTTCAAAGTGATTTATTAAACAAATATGATTCTTTTTAACACTAAATACAGTAACTAAGAGACCATAAATTAAGGGCACTGTGTTTATTTTCTACTTTCAGGAACAGGATTGATTTAGTTGAGGAGAATAATTGGCAGTGAATTAGTTTGCAGGATTAGTTGCTGTTTTAGGACCAGCCCAGAGCTGGTTACTGACCCTCAACCAGGTCAGGGCTGGTCACTGTTGAACCACGACCCCCAATCCCTTAGGGCTGGTCACTGACTTTCAACCAGCTCAGGGCTGGGGTCACCAGGATGAACAAGGACCCTTAACCAGCTCAGGGCTGGGGTCACCAGGATGAACAAGGACCCTTAACCAGCTCAGGGGTCACCAGGCTGAACCAAAGCCTTCAAACAATAAACTTTAAGCAACAGAGGTTATGATGCTATTTAGCATAATTCCATAACAAATCTGACTAAGTGAAGATGAATTTTAGGCCTAAATTTCAAAATAAACCTTTTGTTAAATGCTGACTTAAGGAAACAATATATTTTCCTGAGGTATTCTATAATAAAAATATAAGATATATTTATAAGAGTTGGCTACGTGTTTGTATCCTACTCAGAACCGAAATATACTATGGTATAATTAGCACCAAAATCATAAAGCTTAATATTTAAACTTAATGAAAACCTAATATATTAAGATATATTTTCAGATATATAATGGCTACATATATGAAATCTTTAAACAAAATAAACTATAAATTAAATTTACATTAACTAGTAAATGAACAAATCCACAAGGGCTGTGATGAAAGTTTGAACTTAATATTACCGCTATTCGATATCGATAACTCAAACTATCATGCTATTGTGATTTCTGCATGTATTAACTAACCTATTTCGTATTCTTGAGAAAAGTGTATGCTGTAGTTTGTTTGGAATACTTCCCCCTGTGAACCTACTTTTAAACATTTCACAAACAAATAACACATTCCACATATGAAATTAAATAAATGTGACAAAGTTTCAGTCCGTCCTGGACCTTTATCAGAGGTCAGACTGAAATATTGCTACTTTCATTACATTTCATATTTGTGGGGTCAAGTTACTTGTTTCACCCATGATACTGTGACTTATTCTCTGCACTTCACAATCACACTAAAATTTTGCAACTGCATTGTGTAATGTGCATCTTTTGAATTAAGTGTTCAGTGCATGTACATTCAGTTGATCTATTTCTCAACACCAGCATCTACTGAGGATGATGTGTGACTAGTCTTCTGACATTTTTCAGGAGGTTCAATAGATTCAGGAGTTTGTTCATTTGTGTTTATGGATGGATTAACTACCGAGAGCATGCAATGCCCAGGATCCTGTGTAGGGGGCACCTGTGTGTAGTTGCTTATGTCATGGCAGCATGTATTGTCTTCTAGGGGTGGGCACATGTTATCACTGCTTGCACCTGTGGAGAGCGAGGCACACAGTGACATTTGGCTGGAATATGCAGGAGGTGGTGGTATTGGGCCAACTGAGCATTCAGACCCTTCAAAACTACCAGTCTCCACTCTGTTATCTGAATGCTGTAAAGATATACCAGTGGCACCTTCAAGATGGCTTTCAGGTACTTGATGAGGAGCCAAAAAATCTCCCAAGCCACCTTCTGTATTCAACTGTAAAGAGCCCGTTTGTGCAGTGGAGTATGGGGGCAACATGGACATAGCTTCCTCATAGCTTGGCGGCTTTTCAGTAACTAAGAAATAGTCTGGTGGTTTTCCCTGGGATGCTGTTGAGGTTCCTGGAGTGCAAGAGCGGCCTTGTGAGCGACCCATGGGGACGGTGATCACATGCAGGTCACTCACTCTATCAGAGTTTACCTTATGGAATAAAATACATCTGTTACAATTTATGTTTTTTAATACAACTGAATTTATAGAATAAAAAGGCCTCATATAGGTTAGAAACCTTATTTTTTTAATTTTGTTGGGATCTGACCTTCTCAAGAATACAGTGTAACTTCAAAATTCCAAACTATAGTATAACATTAGGCCACTTTCAACTTTTACAAAATTCCTGATTTTTGTAAATGTCCAATTTACATTATTTTTCCATAGAATCCACCAGAGAGAATAGGTACAATAAAAGAAGCAGCTGCTGAAAAAAATTAGGTACCACTACATAAACAAAGCCTATGATCAGTGTTGTAGGGAACATTCATTAACTGTGATGCCCTTGTCTGCCAGCAGATGGTAGCCCAGAAAACCCTGGGGTTTCAGCCAGCCTGCCCCCTCATTCAACTCAACAACTCCACAGGTAATAAAGGAACAGGGAATGAATGAGAAGCTTGGGGACCCACCAGAAAAAGGGCATTTCGTTACATTAAACGAACACAGGTGCAGGGAGTGGGGTGACAATCCACCACCCCACCAAAAAGAAAAACAGCGTTGAATGTAATGAAACGCCATTTTCTGGGCGAGTCCCGGGGGCTCCCTGGAGCTTACTAGGCTGATATGCTAATGTCAGACTTTGGCATCAGTCATGTGTATGGAGTTCTAATGGGCCTACCGGGGACCACGAGCCAGAACCTGGCCCCATCTAGAGAGGCAAGGGGAGCAAAGGCCTATAGAAACCGCTGTGTAATTGGAAGCATTTTATGTCTGCCATCGATCGGGTTAGGCACCCAGAAAGGTAGGCGTCCCAAAACAAACCCCTCTTCTGGTGAAAATTGCAACCAAAAGTCGAACGAGTGGATAGAACTCCCCAAACAAAAACGAGCAAATTAGTATGACGTCACACGTCATCGCGCTGCTGTCTGCACAGCCCCCCTCCCCGGGAGGGGGAAGGGGCAGCCTCAGACCTACCGCGCCGGCGATCCACACTCCAGTTCTTGAGGCTGATGCTATCGGCTCAGTTGTGTGCTCTGGCTCCAGTCTTTTTGCGGCACTGTGCCTTGTGTGTGGCTGCTGTTCTCCAGGGGTGCGAGAGCCAGGAGTTATTCCTCAGTAATCAGGCTGCATGCGCCTAGGGTTCCCTTCCCTTGGTGCCTTGTAAGTACTGCCCTTGGAGCTTGGGGTTACCTTCCACAAGTTCCTCAGGGTCTGCCTCCATGTGTCCGTTTTACTGCTCAGTTTCTCGGCCGCTCTTTGGGTAATTGGGAGTTTTGTCTTCCCTAGTTAACCTTAGGGTAAGAGGCAGTTTTCGCACTGGTAGGGTGCTGTGCAGCTAGTTATCACCTATCACAGCGGCCGGCTCTGTTCCTTGGGGTACGTTGTAATACGGGGCCCCTGGACAGCACAACCAGATGCACACATCTTCGGAAAGTCCTGGAGCAAACACACAGCTCAGGAGTGGAGCAAAGGCATCCTTAGCCAGTAACACCTGAAAGACAGAACTCACCTCCTGCTAATCATGCATGCAGGTCTGACAGAAACCCAGCCAAGCTTTAGGAAAAGAGAGAGTTGTCAGTTAGCCTGGATGAACCCTAGACCTCATACTACAACCAATAAACAAAGACAGATCCGTATTTAGAAGAGGCTGGGTCCATCATGGAGAAGAGGTCCTCAGAGGATACTGAAGCAAATCCACATAAGACCACAGCTGATGCAGCATGGGAGGACAGAACCCTCCGGATAAATGACAAATCTAAAAGGGAGCAGCCGAGCGATCCAACTCGTACATAGAGGATATGAAAAATTATTCCCCCCTACAACAAAAGATCTTCCGTGGAGGGGACCAAGTTCCACAAAGGGCAGAAAGTTGCCCAAGAACACTCCTTGGGCTCCCCCTCAACCCCAGAAACCTGCCACAAAGGCTCTGGGGCAGAACTGAAGTCCTTACTCAACACCTCAGACAGAAAGGTGTCCTCCCATGGAGAAGGCTTGGGGCAAGGGGGTGGTTGTAAAGGCGAGCACCACAAAACCCCGGTGGTACTAGAAGGCTTGACTACCTCCATCGTTGACAGGACCACACTTGGAGAAGACCAAAGTACACTCCAAACTAAATCTGACCCAACTCCAAAACCTTCAGATGCTTCGGAGCCAAAACAAGGTGAACCACACCCACAGAGAAAGGAAAAAGAGGCCTCGACTTAGTCCAGGTGAAGTTTACCAACACTTTCAATTCTGGGGCATCCAGCCAATCAACATGCCATGAATGCCTATCTCCAGCAAACCTAGCTCACAAAGTGGCAGCTGCCTGAAATGTATCCAACTGGGCAGTGGAATCCATGAATGCAGAGACCCAGTAAGAGCACACCTTACAGGACTCGGGGTCGTATGTGCCACTGATCCAACAAGTAGCATGGCAGGGGCAGAAATAATGATCGTCAAGTAGCAAAGATTAACACCCCTTAAACTCACACTCAGTGAGAGCAGGCCCGACAAGCTGATCCATACAGACCACACCCGAGATCTACTGGGGACTTCCAGGGCCTGAAGGATGTTAACCAAACAGACACCCCAGGCACTAGGGCCACTCTCCAGAAGAACAAACACTAACTGCAACCAAAACTACTAGGCTGCAACTGTGGTGTGCAGCATAAACAAGTGCACAAACCTTAATGCACCCCCAGTACAACCAAAACACTCCCAGCCAAGGGCCAAAACAAATGAATCAAAGACCCCTTAAATAACCCAGGATGAGACTCTCCATCACAGTGGTCAGGCCTCTCAGGGGCAAACTCCCGAACACACCAGAGAAGGGAACCGACTGTGCAAGTGCAGGATTAGCAGGCACACAAGGAAGAAAACCCTGAGCACATGCAACCCTACATACCAGAAGAGCCAAGCCCACACTACAAGCTGGAACCAAAACACTCATGTGAAACTTATACTAAAGTAAAAAACAATACACAAAGCAAATGATCCCCGCAGGATAAGAGTATCCATGGATGGTCAACACATAGCTTGAAGCAGCGGGGCTTGTCTCTGATGGACTGGAAGCACTATTAGCACCAACAGTCGGCACAGCACCTGCAACATAATTCAAGGTGGGGAGTCGATTGAAGGCTGGGGCCAGGGCATCTAGTGGCAGTAATCAATACAGTACTAACGATTAGTTACTTTGTTAACTAGCTAGTTTAAGTGAATCCCTTTTTTTTCACAGGTGGGTGCAAGAACAGATGACTGCACAACTGCTGACTCTTGTTAGCAGGTCTTTAGAGCCTTCCCTTCCCGAACCTTATGGTAAGTCTTACCCAACAGTTTCCCTGGAGTATGACCTGCCAATCGTTTAACAACCAGGTACCCAATCACTGCTGGATGAACAGCGGTATAAAATTAAGTGTTGGTGCCTAATGAATCCTCCCCAGCCAGGATAGGAACCTGGGCAAAATTGCTTGTGAAGCACGAGGCAAGTGTGCTACCACTGGAGTTGTTTGGCGATTCAAGGTTTCATTTTTTGTGAACTCTCCAGTTGTCTACAATGCTTTGCCGACTTTCTGGAGGCTTTTTTCCAGTGGAGGTAGCAGATTGTCACAAGCCACCTGCACCTCTGTGAGGGGAGGGGGTTGCTAGGATCTGGCTCTGGTCCCTGGTAGGCCAACAGAACTTCTATGATTGATGTGAACCCTTAGTATGGAGCAATCTCAGTAAGATAGCTTCAGGAAGTCACCAGGGGGTCGGGGCACCCGAACTAGAAAAGTAGTTTGTTTGGATGCAAATTTGCTCAACAACATTTCCTTAACAAACCTTAAACACTAAATTCAAAATCTAAAGTCTTGACATAAGGATACATTAGGATAACTTAGGCATGTTTTATACTTTCTTCCACTGTTCTACAATTCCCCATATAACCCCTATGCACATAAAATGTGATAAAGTACTTCAAACTTCCTTACCTCATGGACGGCACTAGGTTGAGGTAAGAGGAACATCCAGCGGCACATAGCGGCAATGATAAGGAAGGATCCGATGATTACTAATCCAACCCCTAAGTATCGGACAGACTCGATATGTGCCTGGGCAACACCCAGCCAGTTTAATAAAACACCTGTCGCAACATACAATACCCACAATCAGATAATGTCATTATATCAGTTTGGAAACTACATACTTATCTGGAAACTATTACTGCTTACCTAACTTTTAGGTATGCCTAACCTTTAGGTATGCCTAATTTTTAGGTATGCCCAACTTTTAGGTATGCCCAACATTTAGGTATGCCTAACATTTAGGTATGCCTAACGTTTAGGTATGCCTAACATTTAGGTATGCCTAACATTTAGGTATGCCTAACATTTAGGTATGCCTAACACTTAGGTATGCCTAACACTTAGGTATGCCTAACCTTTAGGTATGCCTAACCTTTAAGTATGCCTAATTTTTAGGTATGCCCAACTTTTAGGTATGCCCAACCTTTAGGTATGCCTAACCTTTAGGTATGCCCAACCTTTAGGTATGCCTAACATTTAGGTATGCCTAATGTTTTGGTATGCCTAACATTTAGGTATGCCTAACATTTAGGTATGCCTAACACTTAGGTATGCCTAACCTTTAGGTATGCCTAACCTTTAGGTATGCCTAATTTTTAGGTATGCCTAACCTTTAGGTATGCCTAATTTTAGGTATGCCAAACATTTAGGTATGCGTAACATTTAGGTATGCCTAACAATTAGGTATGCCTAACAATTAGGTATGCCTAACATTTAGGTATGCCTAATATTTAGGTATGCCTAACATTTAGGTATGCCTAACATTTAGGAAACTTAGGAGACTAAAAGACTTTTTTTCCACTTTTAGGAAACTTTTACTACATAAAACTGAAAACTGATGACCAAACCACAACTCAGAAGATGGCGAAACGACGATGCTGATAACCTAACATTGTCGCTCATCCATCTTATGAGTTGTGGTTTGGTCGTCATTTCTTCAGCCACGTTAACGTGACTCATCGTCTGCAAACTGGAAACTATTATGGAATTGCTAACTGTAAACTCTTACTACATACCTAACTAGTATACATTATGGTAACTTCTCTTAACTTCATTACTGCACATCCACATAGAGCTATTGTTGAAACAGTTTAATTATGACAATGGTTAATGTATTCATCACTGTCCTGGTGAATAAGTTGGCTCTAGATAATAGTCATTAAAATTGTTTGTGCAAGCCAAGCTCTCTAGCCAAGAGAGGCCGAGGTCAGCCCAGGAATGTAATGCTCATGAGTGATCTCCCCCAATAATAGTGTATAGCTTGTCAAAAAATAAAAAAATGATCTCGGATAATTGACATAAATTTCAAGTTGACATAGATTCATTGACATATTGCAATCATTGCCTTGGTAGGGACATATACCCAGGATGTTTTAAATTTGATTAATAAAATTCATATTAGTAAATAAACTTGTACATAAGAGTACTTGCTTGATGGGGTTCTGAGAGTTCTTCTACTCCCCAAGCCCGGGCCGAGGCCAGGCTTGACTTGTGAGAGCAAATTAATTACTGTATTAATTACCACCCTATTTGGAAAACATATATGCTAGCTATAACCAATTATCATTCTGTTATCTTATTGTTTGGTTTAATTGTCAAATCCTCCTCCCTGAGTTATATGTTACTGTTCCAAAATAACTGAGGTAGTCAACTGCTGCACGAGTGTCCAGCAACTAGAGGTGAAGTTGTAACTCCTCGGTAAGTGGTAGTAAATGGTGAGGTGCCATATTAAGTCTGGTGTAAATGATGGTTGAAGCCAAAACACAAGCCTAACTAGTTCCCCAGCTTAATGGCACAATAGAATTTATTAAAAACTAAATCCACAAGTGTCACATACAGTATAGCATTCCTGAAGCCTGTAATAACAACAAAGTGGTGACAGCTCAAGTGGTGATCAGTTTAAATGGTTCCCAGGTACACAGGAGTAAGTAATGATGGGCTCGATAGGCAGGTCAAAGTACTTTCTCAGGTCAATGAGATTCTCACAGTCATTTAAAAAACTCAAGTATTCTGACCAATGAGGTTACCGCCATCATTGAAATAAAATTATGCCAAAAATCCATTTATTGTCCGATTATTATGGGACTTGTTTCAAAATGCACACCATTCTATCGCGAACAACTTGATACTAAAATAAACAACATAGCACAAAAAAAAAGGTCAGAAAACTGAAAAGAGTATAAACATTGAAGTGTGGTGGAACGCTCAGAGGCAATGCCTAGCCAACTTTGGAGATCTCTGGGTGGCAAGCACCACAATTTTATAGGCACTATACAATTGCTACATATTCCAATTTTGGTTTCACAAAGATCAAGAAGAATCTCTTTAATATTTCATCATCCATATATTTAAAAGTGATTCTGAAGCTGGAAAGCAGAGCATAAACTCTTCACACAATGATCTTTATATCATCCTCAGGTGACAGTTTTCTGTCCAAGCCCACCCCTAGATCTCTTTCTTTATCATAGTTCCTTAAACATTTTCACATAATTTGTAGGTTGTGTATGGCTTATTTTCTCCTTTTCACATTCTATAATGACACTTATTCACATTAAATTCTATTTGCCAAATGTTGCTCCATACACTTTAGTCCAGATCTTCTTGAAGGACATGACAATCATCCAAGTTTCTTATCTTCCCTAGTAGCTTGGCATTAGCACACATGTTCATATAATTCTGTATTCTTTCTGGTAGATTGTTTATATAGACAAACATAACTGGTGCTACAACTGAATCTTGTGGTACTCTACTAGTAACATTTCTACAGTCTAATACATGACTTCTGATTACTGCCCTTATTTTCTGTCAGAAAATTTTTCATCGATGTCAGAAGCCTCCCCCTGTCATTACTTCAATATGTTTCAATTTCTAAAACAACCTCTTATGTGGGACTCTGTTGAAAGCCTTTTTTTTGGCCCATATAAATGCAGTCAACTAACCAAATCTTTCCTATAAAATCTCTGGCTTTATCATAGAAACAGAGTCGACATGTTACACAGTATCTTCCTGATCGAAAACCATACTGTCTTATTATATTATTTCTCTCCAGGTGTTCTGCCCATTTGGCTTTAATTATTTTTCCTAATGTTTTGATTACTTTGCTTGTCATGATACAGGACTATAATTAAAAAGGTATTCCCTGATACCATTTATGTAGATTGGAACTAAGTTAGCCATTTTCCATATATCTGCCAAGACATATGATGGAAAATAATGGGATAAACTGAAAAATGACTGAAAAATCAATCCAAGTGGAGTGCCGAGATCAGAAGCGCATTCTCTCGGAACCCAAGGTGAAGCTTCATCTGGGCCAACTGCTTTGTTCCTACTTAGCTACCTGAGCATTTTACCCACTTTGTCTTGAGACATCTTTACTTTACATTATTTTCTGAAATTTGTATTGTGTCCAGTTATCTGAAGACTTTATTTTGCACAAGCACACTTTGGAACTGTTCATTAAGTGTTTCACAAATTTCCTTTTCATTCTCCTTGAATCTTTTTCCTCATTTTCAACCTCTGAATTTTATCCTTTCTTTTTGCTTCTCTTCTCACTGCCATGTATGTGTGTGTGTGTGTGTGTGTGTGTGTGTAAGTGAAGGGGGGGGGGGGGGGGGGAGAGCTGGTTTAGAGGTAATGGGTTGAGTAGAAAAACATGACAGCTGCAATATACGTTGATAACTATACATAATAACAAAAATGACTACATCAACAATTTATGAATTAACTTACCAATGCAGGAAAGTGCAATTCCATATCTATAGGCATGTTGTGTAAAATTTGGAAAGTTGCAGATGCGTTGCATTGGTGTGGACATCTGAAATAACATACAATATTAGTATGGCAATATCCATGGAATTTTAAAGAAAACATAGCACAGGCAATTTCTAACCTCAAGCAAATATCATAATTGAAAGATAAAACAAATAATAATTAGAGCTACTAGGCTATTCCCGAAAAATTATAATTTGTCTATTGACGGCTTGACAGTGTCAAGCTTCTTCAGCAGAAAAATAAGCAAACAACAGTAGTAGTACAACATCAGTTCAATGAACATCGGTGTTCCTCAAGGCAGCATACTTGGCCCTCTCCTCTTTCTCATCTACATTAATGACCTTCCAAATGCCTCCCAACACCTCAAACCAATTCTATTTGCTGATGACACAACCTTCATTTACTCCAGTCCAGACCCCCTTGCTCTAAATGCCACAGTAAATACTGAGCTAAATAAAGTCCATCTTTGGCTAACGGCCAACAAACTCGCCCTTAATATTGACAAAACTTTCTATATTCTGTTTGGCAATAAATCCTCTAATCAAATAAATCTCTGAATAAACAATACCCAAATTTGTAACAAATTAGATGGCAAATTCCTTGGCGTTCTCATTGACCACAAGCTGAATTTCCAGGGACACATTCTAAATACAGTGGTACCTCGGAATGCGATTGTCCCTGTATGCGAGGTTTTCGGAAGACGAGCAGTATTTACTCCAAAAATTTGTCTCAGAAGGCGAGGGTTACTTCGGGACGCGAGTTTGTTGATACGCGTACAGGCCGACCTAGCGCGTGGTGGTTCGGCGATCGTCGCCCCTCCGCCCCTCAGTTTACCATTGTCTCGCGCTCAGTGACTACCCCCACATCAATTCTTCTCGCGGATTTTTGTGTTTTGTTGGATTTTTGGTGATTTGTCTATACAATTTGTTATTATATATCTCACCATGGGTCCCAAGAAAGCCAGTGGTAAGGATAAAGGCCAGAAAGCTCATGTGAGGATGACAATAGAGGAGAAACAAGAGATCATTCGGAAGCATGAGAACGGTACACGTGTTGTTGAACTTTGTAGGCAGTACAACAAAGCCACATCAACAATATGCACTATACTTAAGAAGAAAAATAAGATTATGGGTGCTAAAGTGGCAAAAGGAGTAAGAACATTAACGGCACAAAGACCACAAATACTTGAAGAAGTGGAAAAGTTGTTATTAATTTGGATACACGACAAGGAGTTGAGGGGTGATAGTGTTTCGGAGGCCATTATTTGTGAGAAAGCCAGGGTGTTGCACGAAGACCTTCTAAAGAATACCCCTGCAACGAGTGATGCAGATAAGAAAGAGTTTAAGGCAAGCAGGGGCTGGTTTGAAAAATTTAGAAAGAGAAGTGGTATCCATAGTGTTACAAGGCATGGGGTTATGTGATGTGATTATGGAAGGGAACTCCCCTTCCAAACAGTAACTCCTCTCCTCCTCCCCCCTCCTCACCATCTTCCATACGCCTACAGCACTCGACAGCAAGGTAAGTAATAACTGGAACACAGTTTTGTAGGTTTATTTAGATGAATTAGGTAAATTAGGTATAAAAATTTAGTTTGATGTGGGGTTTTTGGGGTAGTCAGGAACGGATTAATTCATTTCCCTTTATTTCTTATGGGGAAATTAATTTCGGAAGGCGAGGCGTCTCCAGGAACGGATTAAACTCTTATTCTGAGGTATGCCTGTATATCAAAAAAAGTTTAAAAAACTGTTGGCATTCTTTCTAAGATCAGATATTATGTCCCCCGCCATGCCCTGGTTACGCTCTATTACTCCCTCATCTATCCATATCTCAACTATGGTATTTGTGCTTGGGGTTCTACTACCCAAAATCATTTACGTCCTCTAATTACTCAACACAAAGCTGCTATTAGGACAATATCCAACTCTGGCCCCAGACATCACTGGGTACCCCTACTCAAATCTCTGAATATGTTAGATATTAAGTCACTGCACATTCTCACATGTGTATTATACATATATAAAATGCTGAACTGAAATGCCAATCCTGACCTCAAAAGCTTCATTGAAGGTTGTAACAGATCCCATGAGCACCACACCAGAAATAAATTCAGTTTTGATATTCCAAGAGTACAACTTAACCAAACTAGAAATGCTCTACAAATCAAGGGACCCAGAATGTGGAATGACCTTCCCAACCATGTTAAAGACTGTACCTCTCTCAACCAGTTTAAGATAAAAACGAAGCACTACCTAATAAATTCCCTGTAACCTACCTTACCCCCCTATTGTCAACCCATGTCTGTTTTCTTAAACAACGCTGTTTGTCGACCTAATTGTATTTGTGCTGCGTTTTCAGCCATGTTTTCCCCCTTTTTTATCTTTATTTTTATTTGTTCTCAACACATTTTATTCTTTATACTCAATTAGTATTAAGTTTTAGTCATTAATGTTTTTCCTGCCCGAAACGCTTTGCGTAATAGTGGCTTTAGGCATTGTATGTACTAACTCCATCTATAAATCGATCAAATTATGTAAAATCTCTTGTATGTATGTACCTTACCTGAATAAACATTTTATTTTATTTATTTATTTATAACTATACGAGACCAACATCAATTTGTTCCAGTGAGGGAATCCTTGTAACTAAAGATGCCTCCAGGATGCATTTTCCATACCTTATGGGCTAATTTCACTAAGCAAAATTTTAATTTCAAAATATATTTTAATTGACAACTACCAAATGGACATGTCTGCAAAAAAATGTAAACACACCTAGCGTATTTCTCACATCCTCGACCTCAAAACTCATTTTCAAAAGTAGCAGTGCCATACCTGACCAAATGAAAACCTTGCCAACTCAAAATGAAAACAAATCATAAGATTTGGTTTTAAATAACCTCAGTAGCTTCCCCAAGGCTGCAACTTGTAATGCCATCTATAAAAATCATCAAAAACATGATTGGAGCAATATTAATAGCAGCAAGGAAATATACAGGTGTATTTAGTTAAATTTATTGAACACAGAATAACAGAGCAAATTATTAAAATTGAAAGGTTTAATGGGGTAAACACTTTAAAAGTAAGATAACATACATGAATGTGTAAATAATTTTACACAAAAAGACACATTAATTAGATGACATGATGAACAAAGGCATACATTGTTAGGACGACTCCGGAACCTCATAAACGAACCGAGTATGGAGACGAAGAGCCAAACATGAAGGATAACGGATCCATTATAGAGGCAAATTCTGGGTCGCGCAGGAGGTAAACCGCAATGGCCGCCCGCACCTCAGTAGGAGAGACACGGGAAGTCGAAAACCTCCTGAAGGACAGAACCGAAGGACCCGAAGGGATAAGGAACTGAACCCATGGAGGGGCTGAATCCAAATCCAACTTGTGCGCAGAAGGGGGGAAAGGAAAACCCCACTCCATGTAACAAAAAGTCCTGCTCTGAGGGTTGGAAAACTCAAGACAAGGTTTAGCAGGGCCCAAGGCCCACAAGTCAGCCCCTTCCCAACCCTGGGACCTTCCACATCAGGCCCCAGGGAAGAGTCATCCTCCAAAGTCCCGGCCTCACAAGAAAAAGCCGGGGCAGCCGGAAAGGCAGGAAGAAAAGGGGCCCACTGGGCAGACCCTGTCACCACAGCCGTAGGAACTGACTCGAATGCCTCTGTCGCCACCCCAGAAGGGGCAACCCCCGAAATTGCCCAAGTCTCAGAATCCTCTAAACCCTGGAAGCAAGGGAAGGGGGGGGGGGACGAGAATGAATCACAGCAGGGGAAGAATCACAGCTTGGGCTGACATTCGGGCATGGTGGTTGTGGAGGCTGAACAGGGTTCCTGGCTGCCCATTATTTGGTGAATGTTCCTGGTCCCAGTAATTCGTGTGTGGCTTTGGGTCACAGGATGTAGCCAGTTGTCTTGTCTTCAAGTTGATGCACGCACTGTGGCCGCCTCGCGGGTAAGTCCTTCTTCTACTTATCTTTGTTGATGTAGCTCAAGGGTGCCAAAGGGGCTTCCCACAGAAAAGCAGCACTGAATGCAATGAAACACATTTTCTGGGTGAGCCCCGGAAGCTCCCTGGCACCCTCCTTCCCTTTGAACAGCATTGATAAGTACAGTATCTCCTTGAAACTTCTTTAGAGATTACCCCTAACCTATACTTCTTCTCATGGTCATATTTTTTATTATTAGATTTAAGTATACCCTTAGTAAGTCATGGCTTGTTTAACCTTTTAGTTTTGACTGGTTTAGTTAGCGTTGGACAATGGATATTAAAGAAGAACAGAGTTTTGTGAAAGTTGATGATATCTAACATGTTCAAAGATTTCAGTAATTGAGTATAATGCTGTGTGGGGACTGGATTTTGTCATTGTTCTAATTGCTGATTAATGATGGGCAATTAGCAGTCAGAGGTGATTAAGAGTGGTACATCCCCAGGCACAGATACCACAGGTGACATATGGATAAATGAGAAAAATGCAATTACAGTACTAGGGGCAGGGAGAGGTATGGGTACCTGGTTGTTAAATGATTGGGCGGGTCGTATTTCATGGAAAATTAAGATTCAGGACCTGCTCGAAATGCTATGTGTGATAGTGGCTTTGCAAGAACGTAAGAACTCTTTATATATATATATAAATAAAACAAATAAAATAAAAGAACTAAAAATGTGTGGAGTGTATGCTCATCATGTTTAGGGATTTAAACAGGGGGCTGTGTACTGTCTGAAGTGAAGACAGTTTTTTATAGTTCTGATAGTCCTTAATATCCTTATAACCCTTAGATTAGACAGAATTACTTAGGTTCATACATCACTTTAAAATAAAGATCCGCATCAATGCTCATAACTAAGGGTCGTGGGTTCACTTCCCATAGCAGACCAGAAGCCTATGGGCAGTGTTCTCTCTCGCCTGATGCTTCTATTCACGTAGCTGTAAACCGATATCTTGGAATTTGGGTTTTTATCCCAGAGGAAGGTCAGTTGTTGGCCTAGGAGGAACTTGATAAGCCTAAGTACAGGAATCTTGTCCTGGACATCAGAAAACTATAATCCATGATGGTTAGCAAACACATTTTAAAATCAACCCAACCAAACCCGAACCTGGCCTGAGGCCTGGCTCGGAGAGTAGAAGAACTCTCGAAACCCTCTGCAGGTAAACCCAGAAATACACAGCCTAACATGAAATTTATAAGTTTTAAGATTGGAAAATGAGCTTCGTCAAAATGCCCAAATACAACTTGACTAGACAGGGGTACAGTTAAGTCATGCACATATTTCGCAGTTTTCTTTATAATCGTAAAAAAAATGTATGATTGGGTTAGGCATTGTTAGGTAGGGTTATGTTGGGCTAGGGTGGATTGGGTCAGATTGGTTTGGGTAAGGCTAGGTAGGTTTTAAAATCTGTTGACAAATCGTCTCCGGTACAAAGTGACTCGTGCCAATCGGGACGGATACGGTCAAATCGCACAAAAGTCAACAAAGTTCATTTTGTTTCTTAAAACGGTATAGCTAGGTTAGGATGTATTAGTTTATGTGGGTCTGTTAAGCTCAGTTGGGTTAGGTTGGTTTAAATTCAATTTGATAGGCTGGGAAAGGTTAGGTAGACTTTAAAATCCATTGGGTAGCTGTTTTGGGTACGACGCGGCCCGTCTGTCTGGACTAGCTTCTCTCCACCATTGACCCCGAGGGGCACACACACCTCCATGCCCTCCCTCACAATACCATACATTACCAGTAGTTAACAAAGCTGAATCCAGATATTAACATCAATCGTTGTGGAATCAAATAACACCAGAGGCATTACTATTTTGAGACCAGGTATGTGAAGACGGAGACGATGGTACCAAGAGAAAAGGGTTGTGAAGCACAAGTAAGAAGTATTACAACCTTGCACGAGGAGTGCCCGTTGTTACAGGCTCCAGCGAGCGCTAACTGCCAGGGGATAATTGTCTCATGCTCGCTGGTGTGGTATGCATGGGGCAGTGGTCGGCGTCCTTGGTAATACTGGGGTAAACACTGGGCCAGTGGTCGTTGTTCTCGTTAACACTGGGCTAAAAACTCGGGCCAATGTTGCTACTGGTCTACACTCATAGAAAACTGACCAACCCGCCCATCTTAAGGCAGACAATAATAATAATAATACATCAGGGTTTCGGAGAACAGGAAGGGAAGGGGATTATCAGGGGAAAAGCTCCAAGCCATTACAACTATATAGCACTTGGAATGGGTCAGGATAAGGATTTGGGATGGGACGGAGGGAAGGAATTATGCCCAACCACTTGGACGGTCGGGGATTGAACGCCGACCTGCATGAAGCGAGACCGTCGCTCTACCGTCCAGCCCAAGTGGTTGGACTCGGAGAACAGGAAGCCTGAGTACATGTGCATGTTAGGCTTATGGGTATGGGATGCATAATAAATGAACTAAACCTAAAAAAACTTATATTAAGGCCCCACCAGGGTCGAGCTACTGATCCTTCCCATGATGAAACCCCCACAACAAGTTGACTAACTCCTGGGTACCTATTTACTGCCAGGTAAACAGGAGCATTAGGTGATAGGAAATGCACCCAACCATATTTATGTCCCGACCGGAAATTGAACCCAGAATTCTTGATTGTAAGTCGAGAACGAAACTGACTGTACTGCTAGGACCCTTAAAAATAATAATAATAACAGTAATATATGCAAGATGTCTGGAAGAATACGAGATGAAACAATAAAGACCTTTTGTTTGCTGCCGATAATACGATAAACTCTTAGAACAAAAAGTTCATCTAATATCCCCCATCTCACAGGATGATTAGTCATACATGGAATGCAGAAGAGCCCATGAAATGTCAGGTCTCCTATTAGCCTCCGCTAGCAAACTTTGTGAAGAGCACAAGAATATCTTCCACTGTTCGTGAGTGAATGAAGTAGTTACAGAGCTCAAAGTACCTCAAATTATTTGGTCTGAAATCATTACTAACAAGGCAATCCTAGATATAGTGTTGGAGAGAATGTTCCAGCTCTTGTTCACGTAGTTTACAATTGAAATGTTCACCATTGGAGAACCTGCAGCTTCCTGCCATGGATATCGATATCCTAGCCTAATTCTGGTAATTTACAAAGTCTAAATCTAGTGGATGTTTTGTGCCGTCCATACATATAATTCTCAGTTCTAAACCTATCATAGCTCTTATATTCGTGCTTTCTGGCATTTGAATGTCAGTGACTGCATTTCTGTCATCCCTGATTTCCTGAAATACTACCGCTTTTACAAGAGAGATTGGAATGCCCAGGTCTAACTCAATTTCAGGCTTATCACATGTAGTTTAGCTGTTCTTTGTGTCATCATGCTGGACAACATCTATGTGAGATGGTATCCATACAAATGAGACGCTGAAACTTTTTTATCTTTGCATTAGTAATGTTGTTTATAATGGATGTTACAACGTTCCTAGTATCTATTTTGTAAGTTGGGTTTTTAAGTGTTTGAAAAGCTGCCTTTGAATCACAGAAAATTACTCCTGCACTGTTCTTCAGTGCGTTAGTGGCAAGTTGTAGTGCAACTACTTCTGTATGTGTGGAGCCAGTTACTCTGTCTCACACGTGTAGTCAGAGACCGAACTCAGAAGCAGAATGGCCAACATGACTAGCACAACAACGACCTTCACATTCCTGTCTTGGGATGTGCGTAGTGTGCGCAAGAGACGCATATATTCTCATGTATGTTTGTAACGATGGTTCTGATGGGGTGCGCCTGCAAGAACCACATACATCTTGCACCTTAACCAAGACACCACCTAGACCCCCTGGGGTATCTTATACCCCCCCCCATACTTCTTATACCTCCCCCAGGCATACTGACATATGTCAATGGGATCTAGTTTGTAAACACACTGTATTCAAAATCATAAGAGTAAAGACGCTAGCTATTATCAGCAGTTTCAGATGTCCACAGAGACTGGCTCTTCCTTCCCCTGCAACACCTATGTGAGGTGCGACAGAATGATGGAGACATCTCTTCTCCAAATCAACGTGACTCTGAAACGACTTTTTATTATAATGAAGTCATCATAATGGGTGACTTCAACGCATGTCAAATTAATTTATAATAATAATAATAATAATAATAATAATAATAATAATAATAATAATAATAATAATAATAATAACAACAATAATAATAATAATTTCTATTTGCAAGAAGGTACATATGGGTTGGTGAGATTACATAAGACTGGTATTTTACTTTCACGCAAAGTAACTAACACGCATATACCGTTTCGGGCAGATACCATTTTTTAAATTTATTTTGAAGAAAAATTTAGGGGCTGATAAACGAAACAAATGGTTCAATGTTTGTAAAATACCTCAGAAAAAAAACTCAGAATGACAGGTTTTGGTACAAACCCATTTAACAGCACCAATTTTCCAGGCGGAGGACTTGATTATTTACCTGAATTTCCCTGAGAGCCACTAACACTAATGGCTATGATGAGGACAAGACGCCAGCAGCTTGCCAAAGATCTCCCCATTTGTCCTGAGGATGTTTTCTAACTGGATTTTAAAATTTAACAGAGTTTGGGATTTTTATGACCCTGTGGGTGAAAAAGCAACTCCTGTTCTCAGTCCTACATTGTGGTTTGTTGAACTTGAAACCTTTGCTCCTTGTTTGTGTTACATCTGACCTTTTGAAGAAATTGCATGGGTCAGTATCCTCCAAACTGTTCAATATTTTAAAAGTTTCGATGAAATTAGCCGTGTCATGTCTGGTATGTAGTGTTTTCCTAGGGCTTGGCACTTTTACTGTTCACGTGTGTGACTTTCAGTGAATGACAGATTCTGACTCCGAGGTCCTTATCTTCATCACTTTGCCGCAAGGTAATGTTGTTAATTTGGTAGTTATGAACAAATCCACAAGGGCCGTGATGAGGGTTCGAACTTACGTCCGAGAGCATCCCAGACGCTGCCTTAATCGACTGCGCTACGACATGGTAAAATAATTGTAACCAGAAGTTCTACTGTCTACTGTCCTTACTTGGACCATGGGCGGTAGTGGACCCCATACTTCTCCTGTGGGCGGTAGTGGACCCCATACTTCTCCTGTGGGTGGTAGTGGACCCCATACTTCTCCTGTGGGTGGTAGTGGACCCCATACTTCTCCTGTGGGCGGTAGTGGACCCCATACTTCTCCTGTGGGCGGTAGTGGACCCCATACTTCTCCTGTGGGTGGTAGTGGACCCCATACTTCTCCTGTGGGTGGTAGTGGACCCCATACTCAAACTGTGGGTGGTAGTGGACCCCATACTCAAACTGTGGGCGGTAGTGAACCCCATACCCATCCTGTGGGCGGTAGTGGACCCCATATTCATCCTGTGGGCGGTAGTGGACCCCATACCCATCGCGTGGGCGGTAGTTGACCCCACACCCATCCTGTGGGCGGTAGTGGACCCCATACTCATACTGTAGGCGGTAGTGGACCCCATACTTCTCCTGTGGGCGGTAGTGGACCCCATACTTCTCCTGTGGGTGGTAGTGGACCCCATACTCAAACTGTGGGCGGTAGTGAACCCCATACCCATCCTGTGGGCGGTAGTGGACCCCATATTCATTCTGTGGGCGGTAGTGGACCCCATACTCATACTGTGGGCGGCAGTGGACCCCACACCCATCCTGTGGGCGGTAGTGGACCCCACACCCATCCTGTGGGTGGTAGTGGACCCCATACCCATCGTGTGGGCGGTAGTTGACCCCATATCCATCATGTGGGCGGTATTGGACCCAATACCCATCATGGGGGCGGTAGTGGTGCCCATACCCATCCTGTGAGCGGTAGTGGACCCCATACCCATGCTGTGAGAGGTAGTGGTCCCCATACCCATCCTGTGAGCGGTAGTGGACCCCATACCCATCCTGTGAGAGGTAGTGGTCCCCATACCCATCCTGTGAGCGGTAGTGGACCCCATACCCATCCTGTGAGAGGTAGTGGTCCCCATACCCATCGTGTGGGCGGTAGTGGACCCCATACCCATCATATGGGCGGTAGTGGACCCCATACCCATCATGTGGGCGGTAGTGGACCCCATACCCATCATATGGGCGGTAGTGGACCCCATACCCATCCTGTGGGCGGTAAATTAAAAATGTTATAGAGACACATGAGCAAGTTATAGTACCGATAAGTGGAGTAGTGGTATGACACTCGTCTGGCGTTTCACAAGCGTTTTGCCCTGGGTTCGTATCCTGACCGGGGAGGATTTACTGAGCGTCAGTCCTTAACTTTAGCCTCTGTTTACCCAGCAGTAAAATGAGTATCTGGTTGTTAAAATGATTTGGCGGGTCGTATTCCGGGGACCATATGATTAAGGACTTGCCCGTAACGCTACGCGTGCTGGGGGCTGTACTCACCTAATTGTGCTTGCGGGGGTTGAGCTTTGGCTCTTTGGTCCCGCCTCTCAACAACACCTCTGTGTAGGAGTGTAAGAACTCTTGTATATATAAATAAATAAATATGACCTTCTGAAGAAGTTTTCTGGACCAACATCTTCCATATTAACTCCCTCCAGACGATAATTTGCAACTCCTCTCTCATTCTATGATAGTCTCCTTGAAGATAGTCAGGAAAGTTATCGTCCTGGACCTTATGTGTGTTTCTGGAATTGTATTCCACCTTAGAATATTGTGGTCTCATAAGTTGTGAGCTTCTCCACAACCATCCCAAGTCTTTATCCTGACCCCTTCCAAGTCTTATATAGTCGTAATGGCTTAGTGCTTTCACCTAATAATCCCTGCCTCTGCACTCAGACAGACAGAGACAGTTCTCCACAACCAGATCTTGAGTGATCTAGGTTCATGTTACAAGGGGTGGGTTCTGTCACATTGATGCATGAGAAAAAGTCTTGTTGTAAGTCAAGATATTGTTCTCCTTCCACTTGTGATGTTAGAGTCTCAATCTATTCTTCGTGATTAAAGTCCCCCATTATAAAAGATTCGCCTATAGCTCCAGCACTGATCACTTGGAGCTCTATAATTACTTCATACAGTCAGGAATATTGGAAGATATTCTTGTGCTGTACCCAGATGTTGATAGTGGAGGCTAATAGATCAGCCTCACATTTCTTGTTCTCTCCTGATTCCATGTATGACTGGTCGTCCTGTGAGGTGGGAAGTTGGACGAGGTTGTAGCTCATCCAGAAAATCGTGAAGATGCTGTTCAGGCAGAGTTGATCTGTTCTTGTATTGAGGCTGGTATTTTCTCCCCTAATTCCATGCATGACGAACCATCCTGCGAGATGAGAATATTAGATGAACTTACAGATAGTTTTTTATATACACTGTATAATCTTTCTCGTAGAGTAGGGTAGAAGCACACTGCTGTGTATACCTAAGCTTGTTAATAAAAAAATTCAAATTATGAAGATGTGCAGGTTGCTGTGCTGCTGCTGCTGTGTCAGCCCTGTAGCATACTCCTACTGTCAGTTAGCTACCATCTTCAGCTAGTATGTTGCACCATATACCTGGTTCACCACATGACAATCAACACCTGAAACATTTGCTAACGGCACAACCATCATTTTCTCAGATGTTAACCCTCTTATTCTGACGCTGTGAGAATTCTTTGTCTTATTGTTTCTACAGTTAACTGCAAAAAAGTCCACATGTAGGTAATTAGTAACAAATAAAAAAAATCCAAATAAATTGAAAAAAACGTATTTGGAAACAAGTCAACCAATCAAATTGAATTAAGAATAAACAATACTCAAATTGAGAGCAGAGCAGAAGGAAAGTTCCTTGTCCTTCACATTGGCAACAAATTCTGTCAATTAACATAAACAAAATACAAATGTGTTATATTTCTATGACCTTAATAAGCAGCTCCTCCTGCCTGGTGACTGACAGACGCTCGCAATAACCGGATCTTGCCGCTCTCTTCCAGGTGATGTAAACATCCCACAACCTTATTACAGTTGTACCCTTGTAGCTCTAATGCACCGTGCCACCGTGCACAGTCTCCTGCGTCCACTGTTTCTAGCCTCCTGCACCAGCCCCACCTCCTGCACCAGCCCCACCTCCTGCACCAGCCCCACCTCATGCACCAGCCCCACCTCCTGCACCAGCCCCACCTCCTGCACCAGCCCAGCCTCCTGCACCAGCCCCACCTCCTGCACCAGCCCCACCTCCTGCACCAGCCCAGCCTCCTGCACCAGCCCCACCTCCTGCACCAGCCCCACCTCCTGCACCAGCCCCACCTCCTGCACCAGCCCCACCTCCTGCATCAGCCCCACCTCCTGCACCAGCCCCACCTCCTGCACCAGCCCAGCCTCCTGCACCAGCCCCACCTCCTGCACCAACCCAGCCTCCTGCACCAGCCGCACCTCCTGCACCAGCCCCACCTCCTGCACCAGCCCCACCTCCTGCACCAGCCCCATCTCCAGCACCAGCCCAGCCTCCTGCACCAGCCCAGCCTCCTGCACCAGCCCAGCCTCCTGCACCAGCCCAGCCTCCTGCACCAGCCCAGCCTCCTGCACCAGCCCAGCCTCCTGCACTAGCCCAGCATCCTGCACCAGCCCAGCCTCCTGCACCAGCCCCACCTCCTGCACCAGCCCAGCCTCCTGCACCAGCCCCACCTCCTGCACCAGCCCAGCCTCCTGCACCAGCCCCACCTCCTGCACCAGCCCCACCTCCTGCACCAGCCCAGCCTCCTGCACCAGCCCCACCTCCTGCACCAGCCCAGCCTCCTGCACCAGCCCAGCCTCCTGCACCAGCCCCACCTCCTGCACCAGCCCCACCTCCTGCACCAGCCCCACCTCCTGCACCAGCCCCACTTCCTGCACCAGCCCAGCCTCCTGCACCAGCCCCACCTCCTGCACCAGCCCAGCCTCCTGCACCAGCCTCACCTCCTGCACCAGCCCAGCTTCCTGCACCAGCCCCACCTCCTGCACCAGCCCCACCTCCTGCACCAGCCCCACCTCCTGCACCAGCCCCACCTCCTGCACCAGCCCCACCTCCTGCACCAGCCCCACCTCCTGCACTAGCCCAGCCTCCTGTACCAGCCCAGCCTCCTGCACTAGCCCCACCTCCTGCACTAGCCCAGCCTCCTGTACCAGCCCAGCCTCCTGCACCAGCCCCACCTCCTGCACCAGCCCAACCTCCTGCACCAGCCCAGCCTCCTGCACCAGCCCAGCCTCCTGTACCAGCCCAGCCTCCTGCACTAGCCCCACCTCCTGCACCAGCCCCACCTCCTGCACCAGCCCAACCTCCTGCACCAGCCCAGCCTCCTGCACCAGCCCAGCCTCCTGCACCAGCCCAGCCTCCTGCACCAGCCCCACCTCCTGCACCAGCCCAGCCTCCTGCACCAGCCCAGCCTCCTGCACCAGCCCCACCTCCTGCACCAGCCCCACCTCCTGCACCAGCCCAGCCTCCTGCACCAGCCCAGCCTCCTGCACCAGCCCCACCTCCTGCACCAGCCCTACCTCCTGCACCAGCCCAGCCTCCTGCACCAGCCCCACCTCCTGCACCAGCCCCACCTCCTGCACCAGCCCAGCCTCCTGCACCAGCCCAGCCTCCTGCACCAGCCCCACCTCCTGCACCAGCCCCACCTCCTGCACCAGCCCCACCTCCTGCACCAGCCCTGCCTCCTGCACCAGCCCAGCCTCCTGCACCAGCCCAGCCTCCTGCACCAGCCCAACCTCCTGCACCAGCCCCACCTCCTGCACCAGCCCAGCCTCCTGCACCAGCCCCACCTCCTGCACCAGCCCCACCTCCTGCACCAGCCCCACCTCCTGCACCAGCCCAGCCTCCTGCACCAGCCCAGCCTCCTGCACCAGCCCAGCCTCCTGCACCAGCCCCACCTCCTGCACTAGCCCAGCCTCCTGCACCAGCCCTACCTCCTGCACCAGCCCAGCCTCCTGCACCAGCCCCACCTCCTGCACCAGCCCCACCTCCTGCACTAGCCCAGCCTCCTGCACCAGCCCTACCTCCTGCACCAGCCCAGCCTCCTGCACCAGCCCCACCTCCTGCACCAGCCCCACCTCCTGCACCAGCCCAGCCTCCTGCACCAGCCCCACCTCCTGCACCAGCCCCACCTCCTGCACCAGCCCCACCTCCTGCACCAGCCCAGCCTCCTGCACCAGCCCAACCTCCTGCACCAGCCCAGCCTCCTGCACCAGCCCAGCCTCCTGCACCAGCCCCACCTCCTGCACCAGCCCAGCCTCCTGCACCAGCCCCACCTCCTGCACCAGCCCCACCTCCTGCACCAGCCCCACCTCCTGCACCAGCCCAGCCTCCTGCACCAGCCCAGCCTCCTGCACCAGCCCCACCTCCTGCACCAGCCCAGCCTCCTGCACCAGCCCCACCTCCTGCACCAGCCCAGCCTCCTGCACCAGCCCCACCTCCTGCACCAGCCCCACCTCCTGCACCAGCCCCACCTCCTGCACCAGCCCCACCTCCTGCACCAGCCCCACCTCCTGCACTAGCCCAGCCTCCTGCACCAGCCCAGCCTCCTGCACCAGCCCCACCTCCTGCACCAGCCCCACCTCCTGCACCAGTCCCACCTCCTGCACCAGCCCAGCCTCCTGCACCAGCCCAGCCTCCTGCACCAGCCCCACCTCCTGCACCAGCCCCACCTCCTGCACCAGCCCCACCTCCTGCACCAGCCCCACCTCCTGCACCAGCCCAGCCTCCTGCACCAGCCTAGCCTCCTGCACCAGCCCAGCCTCCTGCACCAGCCCCACCTCCTGCACCAGCCCCACCTCCTGCACCAGCCCAGCCTCCTGCACCAGCCCAGCCTCCTGCACCAGCCCAGCCTCCTGCACCAGCCCCACCTCCTGCACCAGCCCAGCCTCCTGCACCAGCCCCACCTCCTGTACCAGCCCCACCTCCTGCACCAGCCCCACCTCCTGCACCAGCCCAGCCTCCTGCACCAGCCCAGCCTCCTGCACCAGCCCCACCTCCTGCACCAGCCCCACCTCCTGCACCAGCCCCACCTCCTGCACCAGCCCCACCTCCTGCACCAGCCCAGCCTCCTGCACCAGCCCCACCTCCTGCACCAGCCCCACCTCCTGCACCAGCCCAGCCTCCTGCACCAGCCCCACCTCCTGCACCAGCCCAGCCTCCTGCACCAGCCCCACCTCCTGCACCAGCCCCACCTCCTGCACCAGCCCAGCCTCCTGCACCAGCCCCACCTCCTGCACCAGCCCCACCTCCTGCACCAGCCCAGCCTCAGCATGGAGCATGTTGTGACGCGGTACTTCAACACGTACCCGTCTTGCAGGGCAGAGAACAGGTTTTGGTACCAAGGGCCAAGTGGGGCGGCCGGCCTCCGGTCCCGTCCCACTGACGTTATCATGTACCCCGCCCCGGTGTACCCCGCCCCGGTGTACCCCGCCCCGGTGTACCCCGCCCCGGTGTACCCCTCCCCCGGTGTACCCTGCCCCGGTGTACCCCGCCCCGGTGTACCCCGCCCCGGTGTACCCCGCCCCGGTGTACGCCGCCCCGGTGTACCCCGCCCCGGTGTACCCCCGCCCCGGTGTACCCCGCCCCGGTGTACCCCGCCCCGGTGTACCCCTCCCCCGGTGTACCCCGCCCCGGTGTACCCCGCCCCGGTGTACCCCGCCCCGGTGTACCCCGCCCCGGTGTACGCCGCCCCGGTGTACCCCGCCCCGGTGTACCCCCGCCCCGGTGTACCCCCACCCCGCCCCGGTGTACCCCCCCCCGGTGTACCCCGCCCCGGTGTACCCCCGCCCCGGTGTACCCCCACCCCGCCCCGGTGTACCCCCCCCGGTGTACCCCGCCCCGGTGTACGCCGCCCCGGTGTACGCCGCCCCGGTGTACGCCGCCCCGGTGTACGCCGCCCCGGTGTACGCCGCCCCGGTGTACGCCGCCCCGGTGTAACCCCCCCGGTGTACCCCCCCGGTGTACGCCGCCCCGGTGTACCCCCCCCGGTGTACGCCGCCCCGGTGTACCCCCCCCGGTGTACGCCGCCCCGGTGTACCCCCCCCCCGGTGTACGCCGCCCCGGTGTACCCCCCCCGGTGTACCCCCCCCGGTGTACCCCGCCCCGGTGTACGCCGCCCCGGTGTACCCCCCCCGGTGTACGCCGCCCCGGTGTACGCCGCCCCGGTGTACCCCCCCCGGTGTACGCCGCCCCGGTGTACCCCCCCCCGGTGTACGCCGCCCCGGTGTACCCCCCCCGGTGTACGCCGCCCCGGTGTACCCCGCCCCGGTGTACGCCGCCCCGGTGTACGCCGCCCCGGTGTACCCCCCCCCCCGGTGTACGCCGCCCCGGTGTACCCCCCCCGGTGTACGCCGCCCCGGTGTACGCCGCCCCGGTGTACCCCGCTCCTGTGTACCCCGCCCCTGTGTACCCCGCCCCGGTGTACCCCGCCCCGGTGTACCCCGCCCCTGTGTACCCCGCCCCGGTGTACCCCGCCCCTGTGTACCCCGCCCCGGTGTACCCCCCCCCGGTGTACGCCGCCCCGGTGTACCCCCCCTGGTGTACGCCGCCCCGGTGTACCCCCCCCCGGTGTACGCCGCCCCGGTGTACCCCCCCCCTGTGTACCCCGCCCCGGTGTACCCCGCCCCGGTGTACCCCGCCCCTGTGTACCCCGCCCCTGTGTACCCCGCCCCGGTGTACCCCCCCCGGTGTACGCCGCCCCGGTGTACCCCCCCCCTGTGTACCCCGCCCCGGTGTACCCCGCCCCGGTGTACCCCGCCCCTGTGTACCCCGCCCCTGTGTACCCCGCCCCTGTGTACCCCGCCCCTGTGTACCCCGCCCCGGTGTACCCCGCCCCGGTGTACCCCGCCCCGGTGTACCCCCCCCCGGTGTACCCCGCCCCGGTGTACCCCCCCCGGTGTACCCCGCCCCGGTGTACCCCGCCCCGGTGTACCCCGCCCCGGTGTACCCCGCCCCGGTGTACCCCCCCGGTGTACCCCCGCCCCGGTGTACCCCGCCCCTGTGTACCCCGCCCCTGTGTACCCCGCCCCGGTGTACCCCCCCCGGTGTACCCCGCCCCGGTGTACCCCGCCCCGGTGTACCCCCCCCCCCCGGTGTACCCCGCCCCGGTGTACCCCGCCCCGGTGTACCCCGCCCCTGTGTACCCCGCCCCTGTGTACCCCGCCCCTGTGTACCCCGCCCCGGTGTACCCCCCCCCCGGTGTACCCCGCCCCGGTGTACCCCGCCCCTGTGTACCCCGCCCCTGTGTACCCCGCCCCGGTGTACCCCGCCCCGGTGTACCCCGCCCCTGTGTACCCCGCTCCTGTGTACCCCGCCCCGGTGTACCCCGCCCCGGTGTACCCCGCCCCGGTGTACCCCGCCCCGGTGTACCCCGCCCCTGTGTACCCCGCCCCGGTGTACCCCGCCCCGGTGTACCCCGCCCCTGTGTACCCCGCTCCTGTGTACCCCGCCCCGGTGTACCCCGCCCCGGTGTACCCCGCCCCGGTGTACGCCGCCCCGGTGTACCCCGCCCCGGTGTACCCCGCCCCTGTGTACCCCGCCCCGGTGTACCCCGCCCCGGTGTACCCCGCCCCTGTGTACCCCGCCCCGGTGTACCCCCCCCCCCCGGTGTACCCCGCCCCGGTGTACCCCGCCCCGGTGTACCCCTCCCCCGGTGTATGCCGCCCCGGTGTACCCCGCCCCGGTGTACCCCCCCCCCGGTGTACCCCGCCCCGGTGTACGCCGCCCCGGTGTACCCCGCCCAGGTGTACCCCGCCCCTGTGTACCCCGCCCCGGTGTACCCCGCCCCGGTGTACCCCGCCCCGGTGTACCCCGCCCCGGTGTACCCCTCCCCCGGTGTACGCCGCCCCGGTGTACCCCGCCCCGGTGTACCCCGCCCCGGTGTACCCCGCCCCTGTGTACCCCGCCCCTGTGTACCCCGCCCCGGTGTACCCCGCCCCGGTGTACCCCGCCCCTGTGTACCCCGCCCCTGTGTACCCCGCCCCTGTGTACCCCGCCCCGGTGTACCCCGCCCCTGTGTACCCCGCCCCGGTGTACCCCGCCCCGGTGTACCCCGCCCCGGTGTACCCCGCCCCGGTGTACGCCGCCCCGGTGTACGCCGCTCCTGTGTACCCCGCCCCGGTGTACCCCCTCCCCCGGTTTACCCCCCCCCCCCCGGTGTAACCCCCCCCCCCCGGTGTACCCCCCCCCCCGCCCCTGCGCTTAGATATCATATATGTGATGAGATTACTATTTATATTCATTAGAATAATCTAAAGGTAATGCTAAGCAACTATATTATAAGGAGCAGGATGAGCCAGGAGCCAGGTGTGTGCCAGAGCCTTCATATGGTCGCTGCACCGGATTTCTTGCGTATCAACGTGTTGAGCAGGTAAAGTCTAGGTGCACATCAGCCTAGGAATGAATGATCGCTGATATAATAATCTTCTTAAGAAAGGCATTACCAGCATGAGGCTGTTGATGGTTGAGCGCCTTGTGTTATTGGTGCGGACTTCTTTTTGTGCATGAAGTTTGGCCAGGTGAGAAACTTTATGAATTTTAGCCTTATGAATTACAGCAAGTTCACCAACATCTCCCTGGTGTTGAAGGCTCTGATGTTCAGATCAGTCCAACCAGACTTGGTCAAGACTAGATATTGAGGTTATCTTGAGATAGTTTCGGGACTTAGAGATGAGCCTTTTTGCATGGTTCTTCACGTTGTCCAAACTTCTGATGAACTGTGGAACTGTGGGGGCAAGCAGTCCAAAAGACTGCATACTCAAGATGGGAACAAACTTGTACTTCATATAGGTCTTACAATATCAAGAGAGCCTGAGATACCTAGTAGCTTGAAGCTTGGCTAGTATTCCGGAGTGTCAGACCCGATCAAAGGCGCCTGCAAAGTCCAGTATAACAACACAGCTGATCTTGGACTCATCCAATGACTGATACCTCTTAGTGAAAAGGTTTAGCCAGAGATCAGCAGCAGATCGGCCTTTACTAACAACATACTATAGCTCACAGAGTAGCCGATGATGGTCAAAAATATATCATTTGCCGATGGATTAGTGTCATAGAAATTATACCAGTTACTGGAGAGCAGCGACACTGGTCTGTAGTTACCAACCACTGAACGGCTCTTGTTTTTGCGGAACTAAGACCTGCCTTCTTCCATAAGGAGCCACATTCCTGGAGCAAGGCAGGGATGGTAGAGGCACGTGAGAGGTGGAGCCAACACGTCAGCACAACTACGTTACAGTCTTGGGCTCATCTTTCCTAACTGGTGAACTGAACTGTTAGAACTGGTCATTCTGTTGCTCTGTTTGAGTGTTGGTGGCTTGACAAGAATGTAAGAACGTCAGTGTTATGTACTCTCACAAACCTGATGTATCTTATTGTATATAAATAAATCAAATAAATGAATAAATATATCTTATCCGGCCCCACAGCCGTGCCTTTGTTGAATGTTTTACGGACATGGTCAACTGCTGCATGTTGAATAACAACTACAGTATCTTGAATAACAACTACAGCATCTTGAATAACAACTACAGCATCTTGAATAACAACTACAGCATCTTGAATAACACCTACAGCATCTTGAATAACACCTACAGCATCTTGAATAACAACTACAGCATCTTGAATAACAACTACAGCATCTTGAATAACAACTACAGCATCTTGAATAACACCTACAGCATCTTGAATAACAACTACAGTATCTTGAATAACAACTACAGCATCTTGAATAACAACTACAGCATCTTGAATAACAACTACAGCATCTTGAATAACATCTGCAGCATCTTGAATAACAACTACAGCATCTTGAATAACATCTGCAGCATCTTGAATAACAACTGCAGCATCTTGAATAACAACTGCAGCATCTTGAATAACATCTGCAGCATCTTGAATAACATCTGCAGCATCTTGAATAACAACTACAGCATCTTGAATAACATCTGCAGCATCTTGAATAACAACTGCAGCATCTTGAATAACAACTGCAGCATCTTGAATAACAACTGCAGCATCTTGAATAACAACTACAGCATCTTGAATAACAACTGCAGCATCTTGAATAACAACGTGAGACAAATTCGATCCAGTCAGCGAATACAGATGTGAAGCTCATCATTCGGGATCAGGGCCCAGCATCTTGACACCAAAATGGTTTCCAGTACGTCAGCCTGTTTCCTGATTGGTGGTTGCAACAGATCCATCTTCTTGGTTTAGTGGTGGGATTGTGTCCTCAGGTGAGTATCCTTGTCAATCATCAACCAGAGACCACCAGAGCTTGGATCAGTTGTACCTGGTGCAAGTCTTCTTCCAATTTCTGATTCCCCTATCTTGATATGACCCACTTCTGAACCTCTTTCATGTCATGACAAGACCGCCTCCGAGTGTCCCTCTTCTGAGCCGAAGGATGACTTTTAAATGTCTTTCATTTATTGTGTTCTGCTTCAACTGCCACTCAAATGTTTCAAATTCAAATTTAAATTCAAACTCGGCAACGATAACTAAACGACGACGGAGCAGAAGGCTTGGTCACACACTGCCGATCAAGTTATATACTTATGCTGGTGTCCAGTAAGCGGCTGGATACGGGGTTTACTTTGGCTGTACACGACCTCCCCCGCACCCTCAGCCCCCAGGAGCAAAGAATTCCATTCAGTTGCTCATAGCTGTGAGCGGAGGGCTGACCAGTTCCCCTTGTACTCCCCTAGTTGTACTCACCTAGTTGTGTTTGCGGGGGTTGAGCTCTGGCTCTTTGGTCCCGCCTCTCAATTGTCAATCAACTGGTGTACAGATTCCTGAGCCTATCCTGAGCCTCTATCATATCTACATTTGAAACGGTGTATGGAGTCACCCTCCACCATATCACTACTTAATGCATTCCATTTGTTAACTACTCTGACACTGAAAAAATTATTTCTAACATCTCTGTGGCTCATTTGGGTACTAAGTTTCCACCTGTGTCCCCTTGTTCATGTTCCACCCGCGCTAAAGAGTATGTCTTTGTCCACCCTGTTAATTCCCCTGAGAATTTTGTAGGTGGTTATCATGTCTCCCCTTACTCTTCTGTTTTCCAGGGTTGTGAGGTTCAGCTCCCTTAGCCTTTCCTCGTAACTCATTCCTCTCAGTTCCGGGACCAATCTGGTGGCATACCTCTGAATCTTCTCTAACTTTGTCTTGTGTTTAACTAGGTATGGACTCCAGGCTGGAGCTGCATACTCCACGATTGGTCTTACATAAGTGGTATACAGGGTCCTGAACGATTCCTTACACAAGTTTCTAAAGACAATTCTTATATTGGCCAGTCTAGCATATGCCGCTGATGATATCCTTTTGATGTGGGCCTCTGCGGACAGGTTCTGTGTGATATCAACCCCCATATCTTTCTCTCTATTTGACTCTTGTAGGATTTCACCTCCCAGATGGTACCTTGTGTTCAGCCTTCTGCTCCCTTCGCCTAATTTCATTACTTTACACTTTCCTGAGTAGAACTTTAGCAGCCATTTTCTAGACCATTCCTCCAGTTTGTCCAGGTCATCCTGTAGTTTCGGTCTATCTTCATCTGTTTTGATTCTTCTCATAATTTTTGCATCGTCAGCAAACATTGAGAGGAATGAGTCTATACCCTCTGGAAGGTCGTTTACATATACTAGAAACAGGATGGGTCCGAGTACAGAGCCCTGTGGGACTCCGCTGGTGACATTTCGCCACTCTGATGCCTCCCCCCCCCTCACCGTTACTCTCGCTGTTTCCTATTGCTTAGATACTCCCTTATCCACTGGAGCATCTTACCTTTTACTCCTGCCTGCTGCTCCAACTTTTGTAACAGCCTTTTGTGAGGTACTGTGTCAAAGGCTTTCTGACAGTCCAAGAAAATGCAGTCTGCCCGCCCTTCTCTTTCCTGCCTAATTTGTGTTGCTTGGTCATAAAATTCTATTAGGTCTGTGAGGCACGATTTACCATCTCTGAACCCATGTTGGTGGTGTGTTACAAAGTTATTACCCTCCAAATGCTCTACGAGCCTTTTCCTCACGATCTTCTCCAGCACCTTGCATGGTATACAAGATAAGGAAACTGGCCTGTAGTTCAGTGCCTCTTGTCTGTCACCCTTTTTGTATATTGGGACTACATTAGCTGTCTTCCAACTTTCCGGAAGGTCTCCCATTTGTCCCAAAACCAGGATGTGTGATTTGTCGGCAGAGTCAGTGTAGTAAAGACAGCCTGGTGGGCCTTTCTCTATTGTTCTGTCTGTCTGTCTGTCTGTCTGTCTGTCTGTCTGTCTGTCTGTCTGTCTGTCTGTCTGTCTGTCTGTCTGTCTGTCAGTCAGTCAGTCAATCAGTCTGCCTGCCTACCTGTCTCTCTCTGTCACTCTCTCCATCTCTGTATTTATCTGTCAATCTTCCTGTCTATGAACAATGAAGAAAGCCTACACGGCCATGTTATTGACCTGGCGATCCTTCCTGGCCAAAGGTCAACACTGGCGGGCAGACAGTGAGGAGGACAGGCATACAGGCAGGCAGGCAGGCAGTGAGGAGGGCAGGCAGGCAGTGAGGAGGGCAGGCAGGCAGTGAGGAGGGCAGGCAGTGAGAAGGGCAGGCCGGCAGGCAGTGAGGAGGGCATTCAGGCAGGCAGTGAGGAGGGCAGGCAGGCAGGCAGTGAGGAGGACAGACAGGCAGGCAGGCAGGCAGTGAGGAGGACAGACAGGCAGGCAGGCAGGCAGGCAGGCAGGAGAGCTGGTATTCAAACAGGATATACAGGTTGTGGTGGTCAAATAAAATTTTCCCAGAACAAACGTCACCAGGAGCATATATGAACGCATGTCGGTCGTGTTTTGTTGAGTGATGAGACGATGACGGTCGCTACAGTGAAGAGCGCGGCAACAAGTGCACTATAGCACCCACACGGCCGCTACAGTGAAGAGCGCGACAACAAGCGCACTATAGCACCCACACGGCTGCCACAGTGAGGAGGAGTGTGGCAACAAGCGCACTATAGCACCCACACGGCCGCTACAGTGAAGAGCGCGGCAACAAGTGCACTATAGCACCCACACGGCTGCCACAGTGAGGAGGAGTGTGGCAACAAGCGCACTATAGCACCCACACGGCCGCTACAGTGAAGAGCGCGACAACAAGCGCACTATAGCACCCTCACGGCCGCTACAGTGAAGAGCGCGGCAACAAGTGCACTATAGCACCCACACGGCCGCTACAGTGAAGAGCGCGGCAACAAGTGCACTATAGCACCCACACGGCCGCTACAGTGAAGAGGAGTGTGGCAACAAGCGCACTATAGCACCCACACGGCTGCCACAGTGAAGAGCGCGACAACAAGTGCACTATAGCACCCACACGGCCGCCACACTCCAACAACCACTCACAACTGTAATATCATTAGTGATAGAGACGACTAATGTGAATATACCTTTGCCAAGTTCTCCAGTAAATCCCTTAAATCCTCCTTGACTATCAGTGCCATCTATAGATTTCCCAATACCAACATAGCTTCATTCCCAAATAACCTAAGGAATCTTACCATAAGTAACAATCTCAACAAAAATCACATCATTCTAGGAGGTGATTTCAATATTGACCTGGGTCTACAAAATAACCCTCAAGTTGACTATTTCCGTAACAGCATGAACTCCTGTATGCTAATCCCCACAATCACCAAGCCCACCCGAGTCACTCAAACATCTGCCACTACCTTGGACCACTTATGGACTAATACAACAGCTCCCCTTACATCTGGGGTAATCTATGACAGAACAACTGACCACTATCCTACCTTTCTCATAGCAAACATGGACATAACAGCACCAGAAAGCAAGAAACTCTCATTTAGGTTACACAGTGAATCAGCTTTAGGTAATCTCTCAAATGCACTTCACAATATTAACTGGGAATCTGAATTCAATAATACACAGGATATAAAGTCATTAACTAACCTCTTTCTCTCCAAAATTCTAAGCCTCTACAACACTCATTGTCCCCTCCTTACCAAACAAGTAACTGACAAAACAATAAACAATCCGTGGCTCACAAGTGGCATACTCAAATCAATCAACAAAAAACATGAATATGAAAAGAAATTTAGGATTGGTCTAATTACGAAGGAAGTAGTTAAAAGGTACTCATCAGTGCTTACCAGTATCATAAGAAAAGCTAAACTTTCATATAATGAGACTAAATTCAGAGAAGTAAAAGGCAACATGAAAAGCACATGGAAAACCATCTCTTATGTCCTAGGAACTAAACAACACTCCCACAACCAGATAACACTCTCTAAGGATGGCTATACACCGTCAACTGATTTAGAAATGGCAAATGAATTTAATAGCTTCTTTTCATCGGTTGGTGCTAACCTTGCCAGTAAAATCCCACAGACTCAGACACATATCAACACATATCTCTCAGGCAGCTATCCAAACTCTCTTCTCCTCTCACCAGTCAGCCCAGCAGATGTTGTGTCCATCATTCACTAAAAACCAAAGCTGGGAACATCAGTGAAATCCCATCCATTGTATACAAGAGCGCCTCCAATGCCCTTGCGCCACCCATAGCTCTGCTGTTCAACAAATCCCTAGAGTGTCATACCTTCCCTGATATCCCTAAAAAAAAAGCAAGAGTAACGCCAGTTCATAAAGGAAGCAATCCGGCAGACAAACAATTATAGACCAATATCAAACCTACCCATGCTATCAAAAACATTGGAAAAAAAATATCTACAAGCAGCTCTACTCCTACCTCGTAAAATTCGACATACTCAGCCCCTGTCAGTTTGACTTCCGCTCCCAAAAGAGTACCAACGATGCAATTATTAGTCTCCTTGATATAATTTACTCAGCCCTTGACTAAAATGAGTTTCCGATTGAACTCTTCATTGACCTGAGAAAGGGCTTTGATACTGTTAATCACAATTACCTCTTACGTAAACTCCATCATTATGGAATCCGAGGCCATGCCCTGGACTATATCCAATCTTATCTTAGTGACAGACACCAATGTGTAGCCATCAATGATATAACCTCTCCCCTTCTACCAATAACCGTTGGAGTGCCACAGGGCAGCATCTTGGGACCTCTCCTATTTCTTATATACATCAATGATCTGCCTAATGTCTCTAATATTCTTAAACCTATATTGTTTGCTAATGATACTACCCTCATCTACTCTAACCCCCAACCCACATACACTAAATAATGTTGTTAATAATGAGCTAAAAAAACTCCACTTATGGATGTCAACCAACAAACTAACACTTAACATAGGAAAGACCTACTGCATCTTATTTGGAGGCAAATCTACAAATGCAATTCAGCTTCAGATAGACAATGTAAACATTAGCAATAAAAATGATGGGAAGTTTCTTGGCCTATTCCTAGACAAGAGACTCAACTTCAGCACCCACATACAACACATAACTCAGAAAGTCTCTAAAACAGTTGGTATACTCTCCAAAATCAGATATTATGTGCCTAACTATGCTCTCATCTCACTATATTATACACTAATCTATCCATATCTTAATTATGGTATCTGTGCATAGGTTTCAACCACTGCAAACCACCTCAGGTCCATCATCACCCAGCAAAAATCTGCTATCAGAATAATAACAAATTCTGCTTTCAGACAACACTCAGCCCCCCTTGTTTAACTCCCTAAACATGCTAAACATAATCTCACTCCACACATTCTCTTGTGTCAACTACATTTACAAAACCCTCTTCTTAAATGCAAATCCTGCTCTGAAACTCTCCCTGGACAGATGTAATAGGACCCATTATCACCACACCAGAAATAAATATCTCTTTGATATCCCCAGAGTTAAACTTAATCTGTGTAAACACTCTATGCAAATAAAGGGACCCAGTCTATGGAACTCTCTCCCTAATTAATTGAAAAGCTGTCCAACTTTTGCGTCATTCAAAAACAAAACTAAAAGTACCTAATTTCATCTTCATAGTTTTCTATCGTGTTGCTTTAAAATTGCACTGTATCTAGTGCTACCCAATCTCCCAATCTTTATGTACCCAATCCAAACAACTTTACCATTGTGATCATTGCTGTCTTCTTATATGTGCTATGAATTTGCTGTATGGTGCCTACTAATCTTTCTTTAAATTACCAATCAAGCTGTCAATGTAATCAATCAGAGCTGTAATATACCAATGTGCTTTAATATACCTACTAATCTCTCTCATTTCATTTTTTTCTTGCAATGTATCTGTTATTATTTTATTAATTCTGCTAG
>NC_091171.1:31125929-31145929 GCF_040958095.1 Procambarus clarkii | reverse complement strand
TATTATCTAGCAAACCCATTGCCAGATATTATTTTCCTTGAAGACTTCACTCTATCCAGTTTAAGCTGGAGAATAACAAACAATAACATTGTAACAGGAAATCAACCTGAAAATAAACACTCACAGGTCACACAACTAATCAGATCCTGTGACAAATATTCTCTCAACCAACAGATAACAGAGCCAACAAGAAACAAAAATACTCTCGACTTTACTTAAAAAAAAAATAGGGATATTACACTCTCAGATACTACATACCATAAACTGTCATTAGTTGGAACCTATTATGAGTACACGTAATACGTCCAAAAGGACGTATTTTTGGACAAGCGAGAAGAGCTGTCCAATAAATGGATTTTCCACACCACGAGGATAGACTGGGGAGAAAGTCAACATGGAACAAGCAAACGTCCTGTGGGGAAACAATATTAAGTAACAAAATTCCCATGCAAGGAACGGAATAATTGACTGCCGGAGCATTACAAAGTCTGCTTGATTTATAATGTTCTTTTGTAAATCAAAAGAAGAACCAACTTAGAAAAAAAAGATTTCAGGCAACACTAACGAAGGGGGGAAAAAAATAAAAATTTTTAAGCAGACTTGGCTATTACAATAAAGAAAATGACAATTAAACTGGGAGACTGAAGAAACAGATGAGAAGCGATTATGTCAGACTGAAGAAAGGATCGGAAAGACATACAAGAGATAAGAAAATATAGAAAATACATTCTTACACATGCAGAATCAAAAAAAAAAAAACCTCTATGAGTATTGACCTGTACTTACAAGTGAAGGTTCAGTCACAAGCTCTCCCGAGCACTCCCAACGTATCTGAACTGATGTACTAATTTGCCCGAACCTAACCCACCCGAGGACCCATGAATAGAAAACGGGACATCACGTCACTTTCGTGAGTGGCTGGGATTTTTTAGTGCAACAATGTTTGGCCTTAGGGGAAATTATAGGTCAACACGCGACGTGGTGTTGAGGAGGCGGGTTGTTCATCTGACGCCTGGGACACTACATCCAACCCTTTCTCGCACTTGCTTATAGTCAATATTGGCTTATTTAATAAGTGCATATGTGACATACTAATTGATTGTGAATATTTTAGTTTACCTTGAAAAGCTTCATAGAAAACACCGACCTCACCTAACCTTCTTAGTATGTTAAGATAAGCAGCTTATTGCTTCTTAATTACAATTATTACTTAACCTATACCGTTGATAGGTTAAATAATAATTGTAAATAAGAAGCAATAAGATGCTTATCTTAACATACTAAGAAGGTTAGGTGAGGTCGGTGTTTTCTATGAAGCTTTTCAAGGTAAACTAAAATATTCACAATCAATTAGTATGTCACATATGCACTTATTAAATAAGCCAATATTGACTATAAGCAAGTGCGAGAACGGGTTACTACATCACATGTTGACCTATAACTTCCCTGAGGTCAAACACTGCTGTACTAAACATCAGAGCCACTCTCGAAATTGACGTGATGTCCCGTTTTCTATTGGTGGGGTCCTGGGGTAGGTTAGGTTGGGGCACATTAGTATACCTCAGTTCAGTTCAGTGAACGCTCGGGAGGACGGGCTGGAAATAGAGGGACTTGAGAGAACATGAACGACACGCATCGACACGGTAAAGTACCTAAACAATTCAAATTCAAATGTTTATTCAGGTAAAAGTACATACATAGAAGATGAGTTACAAACATAATGTTGGACTTATAGATAGAGCTAGTACATACAATACCTAAAGCCACTAACTACCCACAGCTGTTTCGGGCAAGGTGAGGAGAAAAACCACTTACAATAAACCTTAATAGTAATTGACATTAAAGTATAAATTGTGTTGAAAAAGGAATAAAAAGTGGGGGGGGGGACATGGCAAAAATCAGCAATTATACAACTTGGTCAACAAAGAATATTACTTGAAAATAGCAAGACATGGGTAGACATTTAGGGGGTAAAGTAGGTTACATGAAGTTTATTAGGTATAGTACTTAGTTTTTCTCTTGAACTGGTTGAGAGAGGTACAGCCTTTGACAGGATTGGGAAGGTCATTCCACATTCTGGGTCCCTTGATTTGTAGAGCATTTCTAGTTTGGTTAAGGCGCACTCTTGGAATATCAAATAGGTAATTGTTTCTGGTGTGGTGCCCATGGATTCTGTTACAACCTTCTAGGAAGCGTTTAAGGTCGGATTGACATTACAGTTCAGAGTTTTAAATATATAGAGTACACAAGAGAGGATGTGCAGGGACTTAATATCTAACATATACAAAGATTTAAGTAAGGGTACCGAGTGCTGTCTGGGGCCAGAGTTAGATATTGTTCTAATAGCAGCTTTGTGTTGAGTAATTAGAGGACGTAAATGATTTTGGGTAGTAGAACCCCAAGCACAAATACCATAGTTGGGATAAGGATAGATGAGAGAGTAATAGTGCCACCAGGGCAGGGCGTTGTACATAATATCTGATCTTAGACAGAATGCCAACAATTTTATATTTTTTTTTATATATTTAGAATGTTTCCCTGGAAATTCAGCTTGTTATCGATGAGGACACCAAGGAATTTACCATCTACTTTGTTACTAATTTGGATATTGTTTATTCTTAAATTTATTTGATCTGAGGATTTATTACCAAACAAAATACAGAAGTTTTGTCAATATTAAGGGTGAGTTTGTTAGCAGTTAGCCAAAGATGGACTGTATTTAGTTCAGTATTCACTGAAACATTTAGAGCAAGAGGATCAGGACTGGAGAAAACGAAGGTTGTGTCATCAGCAAATAAAATTTGTTTGAGGTGTTAAGAGGCATTTGGAAGGTCATTAATGTAGATGAGAAAGAGGAGAGGGCCAAGTATGCTGCCCTGTGGAAGGTAGGGTAGGAGAAATGGAATTATTCACAGAAACATACTGGAGCCTGTTACTATGGTAAGACTGAAGGTATTGGAGGGAGTGACCTCCGACTCCATAATGATGTAATTTAAGAAGAAGGTTTAGGTGGTTGACAGTGCCAAAAGCCTTATGTAGGTCAACAAATAACCCAACAGGGAACTCATTTTTATCAAGAGCTGCATGTATCAGAGTTAATCATACTAATCAGTGCATTGTTAGTGCTTTTTTTGGGTCTGAAGACATATTGGCAAAAGCTAAATATATTGTGTTTGGCTAGATAAGAGTAAAGCTGCTTGTAGATTAGCTTTTCAAATATTTTTGACAAGGATGGAAGAATTTATATAGACCTGAAATTGTTGACATCAGTGAGATCACCACATTTGTAGACTGGGGTTACTCTCGCTGTATTTTTTAGAATATCCGGAAAGGTTTGGAGTTCAAGTGATTTTTTGTAGAACAATGCAATGGCAGGAGCTAGAAATCTGGAGGCTTTTTTGTAAATGAGAGTTGGTATCTCAGCAAGGGCACTAGACTTTGTTTTAAGAGAAAGGATTATCTTATTGACATCAGTTGAATTAACGGGAGTTAGGTACAGAGACTCTGGATAGTTGGGCCCGCCAACGGGTACTCACCAGGAAGGAGACGAGAGGTACAATATACACATGGACAATACCGGAGGACCAGAACCCAAATTTGCACAGCAAAATAATAATAATATACTAAAGTGAACAATGCGATAGGAAAATCAGAATATAGCCGGTGAAGAACAGAGGTGACATAAGCATAATCAGAGAGCTGAACATCTGGCTGAACATCAGAAGTCCACGGTTGTTCAACATCCTCCCAACACATAAGACATAATCATGGCTGAAATAACTGATTCAGTTTCATAACCTCCAGAATATGACGCAGGATATTTTGTCTGAAACAAAGGCTTCATCATCGTCACCTTAGCGTAGCAAGTCAAAAATACTACTCAAGAAACATCATCGTGGCACCTCCAGCTGACCTTTAAAGTCAGAGTATCTCTCCTGGTCGAGAGATGTAGGTGAAGGATCACCAGCCACTCACGGGGCACCTCAGCTCACCTGGCCTCGTGGAGGACAACATCACCTCAAGCTATACTCACCTGTGTGGCTCCTCCTCTTTATTCCCTACCTATAGGACCAGCATTCACCAAATCCTACTACAACTACAATTATGAAAGTTATACATCTTTCCTCAATCATGGCGGCTTTGTTTACATTTTAGAAACCATTTATAAGGTGAGAGGCTACGAGGCTGTTTTTAGCAATAATAACCTTGATGTGTGGAGCGTGTGGTGGGTCTCGGCGGGCAGGTGTTGAACGGCATCCACTACACATCATTGCCACCACATACCACCATCACCACATATGGTGGTGGTGACACTAACGCACACCACCCCCATCACCAGCACGCACCCCCACCACCACCACACGACGCCAACCCCCCCCCCCCCCCACCACCACCACAAGCACCCCCACCCATCGCCTCGCCTGCTGGGTTGCTACACTGTAACATTATGAAGGCACAAAATGATCACATGATGACAAACCGCTTCTCAGGGTCACAGGAAATGGCTTTTAAATTAGACGTTCATAAATTTTTGGAGGAGTAATCTGCTTCAGTGTATGACTGGACAGAACTAGCAGAAATTCGTACTGTGAGGATAGCAACACATCACATAGCAACACTCAGGAATCCCCGGAGACGTGGGGAAGCCCCAAAGAGGTATTCATCAGCTTTATTATGCTCTTCATTCATCAGTTTTATCATGCATTCATCAGCTTTATCATGCTCTTCATTCATCAGTTTTATCATGCTCTTCATTCATCAGTTTTATCATGCATTCATTAGTTTTATCATGCTCTTCATTCATCAGCCATATATGCCCTTCATTCATCAGCTTTATCATGCTCCTTCATTCATCAGCCATATATGCCCTTCATTCATTAGCTTATTATGCTCTTCATTCATCAGTTTTATCATGCTCTTCATTCAAAATAGGGATTTTCTTAAATATAAATTAATATTATTATATATTGATATATTTTGCATATTTAGGCATTGGTTAGGTTAGGTTAGGTTAGGTGTTTAGGTTCTGTTGGTGATTATTTGTATTTGAAGCTTTTATATAGTATTTGTCCATATATTGAAGACAATATGTGCCAGCGCACGTGCGAGCCCGACAAGGCTCCCCCGGGTGCTGCACAACCTCTTTTTCGAGGCTGGGGGACCCTACGTACACAAACAGAGGTGGTATCCTCCATATTATATATATATATATATATATATATATATATATATATATATATATATATATATATATATATTCTATGGGGGTGTTATATACAATGTAACTTTGGTTATTTGAACCAACCTGATGCTTAATTACCTTCGAAGAGAGACCCCAACCATTCCCTGACAGAACACACAGCCGATCTCGGTAGCCACACTCCCGCTACTGTCGGTCGACCAGCAATCAACACTGGAGTGCTTGCAATTATTTGGGAGATCACCCTGGTAAGCGTCTGGGTCTGGCAGAGGGGTTCTGCGTCACCTTTATTCAGGGGTACGGCTCATACTGCCTAATTGTCATGTGTACACACCCACTCTTGAGCCGCCGTGACTCCCCGCACTCTCCTTACTGTGGGATGATCTCTCAATCTCCTTTAATTGGTTATAGTCCACTGTCACCCAGTTATAGCCGTGTCTTTCTCTCTAGCCAGGAAGCCTCGCAGGACAAGAGCAAAAGCCAGCTAACATATATAACATTTAATACATAAGAACATAAACAATATACATACGGGAATAATTATAAAACAATGCAACCTTTTAGGCTGCTACCAACTGATATGACAACTCCAATATGGCCTTGTGTCTCCAACCTCTAACTGTAACCTTCTGCTCCCTTCACTAATTTAGGCTGCAATACGGGGCAGGGTGAAAAGGGGCTGTAACGATCCTTGTCTGGAACCCGTAGGTGCGGGACCGGGACGTCCACCTCCCGGGGGTCGTGCGGCCCCCAGGCTCTACTTCAGGAGGCTGGGGTCGTTCATACCCTTGATGGGGTGGTTCTTCTCCGGCCCCGACCACGGCGGTCTCCGGGGTTGGGGGTCCCTGTGCCTTTCTTCACCACCTTGGAGGTCAACCCCGGAACTCTCAGTTCCTGCGACGGCGCTGGAACCAATCGTATTGGCGTATGCCTTTCCATTGGAGACTTTCAGCGCCGTGGAGAGGGGGGACCTGCTGCCTGGGTGACAGCTTCTCCCCCGAATCAATCTAGCCTGGCTTTGTGCCCTGGTGAGGCCACTCCAGACCGACAACCAGAGCGCAACTCCATAGTCTCCTGAGACTGATGGATGCCTACTACTACGTGGCACATAAAATATTCACATATTTCCTACTCTACAAAAAGCATCAATCCCATCTTGCACTGCGCCTTTCATGTTAAAACTCAGTCAAGCACTCCCTTAAACATCAACGTGTCCGTAAGATTCTCTGTTCCATTACTCGAGGACCCCCCCTAGTACAATAATCAATCTGGGTCCTCAAAATATCACGTGAGATACTCCTGCAGTTCCTCTAGTCAGCAGCACATGAAGTCCTCCTTGAATGTCAGTGAAGCTCCTCCACCTGCTTCACACAAGATACGTGTAGCTACCAACACTTCTTGAAGTTTCACTATGTCACTAGAGTTCCACTCTTGAACTCGAAGTCCTGCACCACCTTGCAGTTCACCTTAAACTCCTCTTCCGGTACGGAGTTCTCTTACTAACTTCTCCCACACAAACGTTGCAGTTCTCCCACACAAACGTTGCAGTTCTCCCACACAAACGTTGCAGTTCTCCCACACAAACGTTGCAGTTCTCCCACACAAACGTTGCAGTTCTCCCACACAAACGTTGCAGTTCTCCCACACAAACGTTGCAGTTCTCCCACACAAACGTTGCAGTTCTCCCACACAAACGTTGCAGTTCTCCCACACAAACGTTGCAGTTCTCCCACACAAACGTTGCAGTTCTCCCACACAAACGTTGCAGTTCTCCCACACAAACGCCTGCTTGCTTCGTTCCTCATGAAGAAGTACCACAGTTAGAGTTCCACACAGGCGCGACCAAACACTCACTTCCAGGCCGCCTTTAATTGATAAAAATCACAGAGAAATGGTGTACGAAGTTCTCTTACAGCTTCCTCACACGTGACATCACGTAGCCTTCACTTCAACACTAACACAAGGAACTATACCCTTCCTTCTTCCAGGAGATCACGACGTACACACCACCTCTGATGACTGCTGTAACTCAAGTGAGGTCACGACCTCCTGCTAGTGCCACTTCACGTCACCAAAGTATCTACATCTCATTTCATGTCACTTATTTAAATGCCCATCCTCTCCTCATATTTTCTAATTATTCACTGACGTTTATTATATATTTAATATATACATCTTTCCTCTGACCTCTCAATCAGGTCCAGAAGGCAGAATAACTCTCACTGGGGTAGACTCGTTCCGCCCAGGCTACATGGGGGTCATAACACTCCTCTTCCCTTATTTTTGAGAATTATTCTCCTTGGCTAAGCTCGCGACAAAGCATCAGCCACCACATTATCTCGTCATCTTATATGCTTTATCTTCAGATTATATTCTTGAGGTAACAGGAACCACCGGATTAACTTCTGATTTGCGTGCTTCATCTTGCTCAGGAACACCAGGGGCATTGGGATCTGTATATACAGTAACCGGTGACTTTCCCCATTTACGTATACTCAAAATGTTTTAATACCAGGACCAATGCCAACGTCTCCTTCTCGACCGTACTCTACAATCCCAGATGCTTGACAAACTTCTTCGAAAAGAAAGACACAGGGCGATAAATTTCGTCCTCCTTCTGTGTCAATACAGCTCCTACATCACTGGCTGTACTCCAGCTCCTACATCACTGGCTGTACTCCAGCTCCTACATCACTGGCTGTACTCCAGCTCCTACATCACTGGCTGTACTCCAGCTCCTACATCACTGGCTGTGCTCCAGCTCCTACATCACTGGCTGTACTCCAGCTCCTACATCACTGGCTGTACTCCAGCTCCTACATCACTGGCATCCACGAACAAAGCAAACGGTGCTCCAGAATCCGAAGATACTAACACAGGCGACTCAGTAAATAATCTCTTGATTTTCTCAAATGCCCCCTGCGCTACTCCGTTCCATTCCCACTTCTTGTTCTTAGACAACAAGCTCGTCATAGGCGTGGTTACAGTGGAAAAATTCTTACAGAACTTGCTGCAATATCCGATCATCCCTAAGTACCTCAAGAATTCTTTCTTTCCTTTGGGTACTGGGAAATTGTCGATGGCTTCAACCTTCGTCCTCACTGGAGCAACGTCACCTTGCCCTACACCATAACCTAAGTACTCCAGTCTTGCTCTTCCACTCTATCTCTTCGCCATGTTAATCGTCATATTGGCCCTCTCTAATTTATTTGTTCGGCCGATTAGTATGTTTACGTGCTCCCTCCAGGAGTCTGCAAATACCACAATACCGTCGACGTATACTGCACAACCCGTTGCACCTTGCAACATTTGGTTCATCACACGGTGGAAACATGGTCTTCTTCTAAGTGACCCAACTTCTCTTGCACCTTGGCTAGGCCGACCGTGTTGGACACCTTCGCTCCATCATTTTCTCTACTTACTGTTTCCTCCTTCCGTTTCCTCTTCTTGCATTCCACAAGAGGTAGACATTTATTATCCGTACCTCCTCTGTCGTCCTCATACTTCGGTCTGTCGCCATTACACTTTATTCTCTCGTCATCATACTTCACTCTCTCTCGTCTTCATCGACGATTCCTTCTTTCATCTCCACATTAATCTGTAACTTCATCCTCTTCGACTTCCATCGAACCTTCGATTTTCTTCCACTCCTCCATGCTTGCATTATCATTATCTTCCTCTTCTCCCGTTCTGCTCTACTACACAACTCCATTTCTTCCCGTTCAACTCTTCCTCATGAATGAATGAATGAATTAAATATAGGTCAAGATACCCTGTTGGATAAGCGTGGAAAGTGGGGATAGGGGAAGAATTAATGGGGGTGAGAGGAAGGGTTTACAGTATGAGGTAAAGTGCCAGGGCTAGACCCAGCTGCATGGCATTGAAATCGTTATGACCAGACTAGGCAGTGAAGGCAAGGAATCGGATCTTTGTGACAACATTTCGTCTTTCTGAGCACCCACGGAGACAGCAGCCCTCAGCTGAGTGTGCCCTGGAGGCTCACACCAGATGTGGTCTTGGATTTGCTAATCAGCATCGTGCCCCACCCAAGGCACCAGAAAACGGGAGCTAGCAGGTCCTCCCCCCTAAAGAGGGGGGAGAAGAGTTAGGAGGCTATGTAGTTGGAAGTTAGGTGATTTGAGTAGTGGTATATTAGAGGAGAGGGGTCATGTAAAGGACGGAGCAGGAGGTGGATCGTCGATCAGGTTAAAGAGGTTGTGCGTATGTCTGGGTCTACTTAGGACGTTTCTGAGGAAGGCGTCGTAGTTGTCATGATAGGTGAGAATTCTATTGATCTGTTTCTTCCCCATAGTATCCCAGGTTATGTTCAGAGGTGGGATGTTCGCCCACTCATGCAGGGCCTCACTAGTGGTGAAGTCCTGCCAGTGGGTATCGAACACCCATCTCAGAGCCCTGTTCTGGGTACGCTGGAGCTTCTTCCTATTTGTTGGTGCTGCAAGTGAGAGTGGGATCGGTGCATATGTTAGGAGTGGGAGAATAAGTGTTTTGTATAGATAGAGCTTGGTGGCTTGGGAGGCATGTTTGAGTGGGAAGAGTTTTGATAGAGCTTTTGAGGCTATAGCTTTCTTGGGTGTTATATGTGTGTGAAAACGAAGGTTAGACTCTAATGTGAGTCCAAGTACTGTGGCTGTTGTTGACTCTTGGGATCTGGGTTGCTTCTGGTGATTGAGAGTAGAGTTTTACTGGGGCAGGGTTACGTCATTTGTTGTAGAAGAAGTATGTTATTTTAGACTTGCTGGGGTTTGCTTTTATCCTGTCAATCGTGTTCCCAGAGGGTTACATTGTCTATTTCTTCCTGTGCTTTCCGTGTGAGGGCGTTAATCGTGTAGTCCGAGATCTGTTGGGTTACGTCGTCAGCGTAGCAAAGGGTCATTGATGTCCAGTCCATTCGTTTTGTTCTCTCTTTTTCTCTTTCATGTTCCAACTCCAGTTCTCTTACTCTAGTTTTTTCCCTATATTTCTGCTTCATTTTTCATCTGAAGTTCCAACCTCAACTTCTCCAGTTGGCACTGCCTCCATGTTCACGTTTTCTTTGCATCTGGAGCTCTAGCTGAAATCTTTCCAGGCTCCTATTCCAGCTGCTCCTGCTACTGCGGACTACTCCTACTTGATCCTTGGGATCTCACTTCGTCTTGTCCATCATCCTCCTTTCCACTTCCAACTCCTTTCTGGTCTCCTTGTTCTGCCGCTTCATTTCTAGTTCTCAACAGCCTCAGGATCTCCTCCTTCATTCCGGCCACTTTGGATGACTTCACCTTAATATCACATGTCTCCGCTATCTGCCTCAACTGCTCTTTGGTGCAACCTTCCAAATCTTCAGGCTTGCCTGACTCTACAAATGATTGCACCTTCTCAATCTTGTCCTGTGGGGTCTCCCGGAGAGAGAATATACCTGCGGTCACCTGGGCTACCTCCTGCTGCAATGGGTGTGTCAGCCCCACCTGGACTCGAACTGTGGGTGTGTCAGCCCCACCTGGACTCGAACTGTGGGTGTGTCAGCCCCACCTGGACTCGAACTGTGGGTGTGTCAGCCCCACCTGGACTCGAACTGTGGGTGTGTCAGCCCCACCTGGACTCGAACTGTGGGTGTCAGCCCCACCTGGACTCGAACTGTGGGTGTGTCAATTCAATCTCCCGGAAAGTTAGGTTGGAGTATTTTTCATGTCGTTTAGAGTATTAATAACACAAAACATTGACTATTTTTGGGCTCCATAGTCAATATTTTGGATATATTCCTACAGTCACTATAGGTACTAACACTATGTTGGATGGGTTCTCTTCTTGTTTGGAACAGGTGTTGACCAGGTGTGTGTACCGACAGGTGTTGACCAGGTGTGTGTACTAACAGGTGTTGACCAGGTGTGTGTACTAACAGGTGTTGACCAGGTGTGTGTACTAACAGGTGTTGACCCGGTGTGTGTACCAACAGGTGTTGACCAGGTGTGTGTACTGACAGGTGTTGACCAGGTGTGTGTACCAACAGGTGTTGACCAGGTGCGTGTACTGACAGGTGTTGACCCGGTGGATGTACCAACAGGTGTTGACCAGGTGTGTGTACCAACAGGTGTTGACCAGGTGTGTGTACTGACAGGTGTTGACCAGGTGTGTGTACCAACAGGTGTTGACCAGGTGCGTGTACTGACAGGTGTTGACCCGGTGGATGTACCAACAGGTGTTGACCAGGTGTGTGTACTGACAGGTGTTGACCAGGTGTGTGTACCAACAGGTGTTGACCAGGTGTGTGTACTGACAGGTGTTGACCAGGTGTGTGTACCAACAGGTGTTGACCAGGTGCGTGTACTGACAGGTGTTGACCCGGTGGATGTACCAACAGGTGTTGACCAGGTGTGTGTACTGACAGGTGTTGACCAGGTGTGTGTACCAACAGGTGTTGACCAGGTGTGTGTACCGACAGGTGTTGACCACGTGCGTGTACCAACAGGTGTTGACCAGGTGTGTGTACTGACAGGTGTTGACCCGTTGTGTGTACCAACAGGTGTTGACCACGTGCGTGTACCAACAGGTGTTGACCAGGTGTGTGTACTGACAGGTGTTGACCCGTTGTGTGTACCAACAGGTGTTGACCAGGTGTGTGTACGGAGAGGATGAAGAGTGTGGTGGCGGTGTTGGTGTTGTGGGTGGCGGTGTGGGCGGCCGCGGGCGTGGAGGACACGCACCAGGAGCACCAGCATCTCCACACCAGAGTAAAGAGGCAGTGTAAGTCCTCACTCACTCACTCACTCATTCATTTCACAGAAAAATTACACACACTAATATTTACACAGAAAATCAATTGACAAACGCACATCACACACACACGCGCACACACACACACACACACACACACACACACACACACACACACACACACACACACACACACACACACACACACACACACACACACACACACACACTTACACACACGCACCTCACTCTCACCCTCTCTGTTAGTAATATTAGACGGCTCACTTTTATATCCCTCACTTCTGACTGAAACTAAGCGGGTCCTGTTTAAATATGCCTCCTCTCATCACACACACCAACATAACTCATCACACACACCTACATAACTCATCACACACCTACATAACTCATCACACACACCTACATAACTCATCACACACACCTACATAACTCATCACACACACCTACATAACTCATCACACATACCTACGTAACTCATCACATACCTACATAACTCATCACACATACCTACGTAACTCATCACACACCTACGTAACTCATCACACATACCTACGTAACTCATCACACACACCTACGTAACTCATCACACATACCTACGTAACTCATCACACATACCTACGTAACTCATCACACATACCTACGTAACTCATCACACATACCTACGTAACTCATCACACATACCTACATAACTGAGTTGCGTAGGTATGTTAACTAGTGTACTAGCGTTAACAAGTGTTCTCATTACTAGTGTTCAAATTACTAATGTTCTCATTACTAGTGTTCACATTACTGTTCATACTATGCTCTTATTAGTCTTGTTTACCAATATATATTTTATTAATTTTAGATTTTAATTCATATATGATCTAATAGATATAATTTGGTTGGATACTAAACTACACTTTTTTTATAGTTGGCTTCAACCGTGGACACGGAGGCAACCCGCACCGCAATAATTTCCGTAAGTTGGCGCGGTCATGGACTGTTGGCTGGCTGACTGGGTGCCTAGCTGGCTGGCTGGCTGGCTGGCCAGGTGTATAGCTGGCTGGTTGGCTGACTGGGTGCCTAGCTGGCTGGCTGGCTGGGTGCCTAGCTGGCTGGCTGGCTGGCTGACTGGCCAGGTGTATAGCTGGCGGGTTGGCTGGCCAGGTGTATAGCTGGCTGGTTGGCTGGCTGGCTGGCTGGCTGGCTGGCTGGCTGGTTGGCTGGCCAGGTGTATAGCTGGCTGGTTGGCTGGCTGGGTGCCTAGCTGGCTGGCTGGCTGGCTGGGTTCCTAGCTGGCTGGCTGGCTGGCTGGCTAGGTGTATAGCTGGCTGGTTGGCTGGCTGGGTGCCTAGCTGGCTGCCTGGCAGGCTGGATAGCTGCTTTGATAGTTAACTGACTGACAGGCTTGCAAGCTGGCTGACTGGCTGGCTAGTTGGCTGACTGTCGGCTTGCGGACCAGGTGTGTGTGTGTGTGCATGGTAAGAGGAATGACTCCACGTCTGGCTCATTGGCTGGCTGTGCTTTGTTGCCGCTAAGGTTCTTCTGTGCCTGGGAATTCAGCCATAAGGCTCAACAAATTAAGTCATAAATCAACATTAGACACTTGCAAATCATCGTGCTGAGGTGCTGTGTTGTGAGCATTACGCTTCAGCACTCTGGCTCATGATAAACGCTGGTGTCGGCACCTCATTGCAAGTGGGGACAAATGACTTAAAATATTTTTTTTCTTACCCCGGTTACTGCAGAATTAGATTTTTTTAATTTGATTTTTCAGATTACATTCTGTGTTACTATAGAAACAATCAACATGATATAATTGTTTTAGTTTAGAAGTATAGTACGTTAAAGTTCCACCTGTAATGGCAAGCTGTATTCATAAGAGAGACTGTGTATGTGTGTAATTACCTAAGTGTAATTACCTAAAGTGTAGTTACAGGATGAGAGCTACGCTCGTGGTGTCCCGTCTTCCCAGCACTCTTTGTCATATAACGCTTTGAAACAACTGACGGTCTTGGCCTCCACCACCTTCTCACCTAACTTGTTCCAACCGTCTACCACTCTGTTTGCAAAAGTGAATTTTCTTATATTTCTTCGGCATCTGTGTTTAGCCGAAGGTTACATCTACAGTCTATTATCTATTGCATAATAGATAAACTCGAAGATTACAAATTCTTGAAGCAACACACACAAATAATTTGTCCACTCGCCACATAATCTAGCGAGTCCTCTGTGTGAACTTAGATCCTCCCTGATGTACAAGTAACCAACCGAGGCGGTACGGGGAACCACTGAGAACCACTCACCTTGTTCTGAGAATCAGATTAATTCCAATATGCGGCCACCATTTATAATAACTCGTCTCGTATTGTATCCTCGTGAGAACTCACTACACTGGCTTATTTACCGCCCGGGGTGGAAGACCTGGATAATACTGGATCCGCGGGGTCACTCCTTGTGGCACCTGTGTCCGCGGGGTCACTCCTTGTGGCACCTGTGTCCGCGGGGTCACTCCTTGTGGCACCTGTGTCCGCGGGGGTCACTCCTTGTGGCACCTGTGTCCGCGGGGTCACTCCTTGTGGCACCTGTGTCCGCGGGGTCACTCCTTGTGGCACCTGTGTCCGCGGGGACACTCCTTGTGGCACCTGTGTCCGCGGGGTCACTCCTTGTGGCACCTGTGTCCGCGGGGACACTCCTTGTGGCACCTGTGTCCGCGGGGTCACTCCTTGTGGCACCTGTGTCCGCGGGGGTCACTCCTTGTGGCACCTGTGTCCGCGGGGACACTCCTTGTGGCACCTGTGTCCGCGGGGACACTCCTTGTGGCACCTGTATCCGCGGGGACACTCCTTGTGGCACCTGTGTCCGCGGGGTCACTCCTTGTGGCACCTGTGTCCGCGGGGTCACTCCTTGTGGCACCTGTCCTCTCCTTAATCTTCATTAACTTCTGACCAGTTTGTTTACTTCCAACTTACCTGCTCTGAACAAATCCACAAGGGCCGTGACGAGGATTTGAACCTGCGTCCGGGAGCATCCCAAACACTGCCTTCATGGAATATACCGCCACTACCAAAACAATGTGCGAACTGTGGAGAACACAACCCCGCCACTTCCTACCTCAGTAATAAAAGGAAAGAGGATCTTAAGAAACTCAAAGAAAAGGCTACCACCACCCCACCGCCACCGAACACCAACCGACAGGCTGTCACGCCCTTAAACCTCGGACCGGACCAGTTCCTGAACAAGCCAGTTCAACAAGCCAGACATAGAAGACATCCGTATTTACCGGGAGACTACAAGTACCTCAACAACAAAACACTATTATCAGGAACGACAACACCCACCCAAAATATCCATATCCAAGTTATTATCGCATTTGTAGATAGAGTAGCACAACAAGCCCATAACCTGTTGCGCAGAACAGTGAATGAGCTACTGATAGCAAGCGACATCGCGTCGGTCAAACGTCAGCGACAAACCACACAGCCACAGCTCCCCAGACCGACACAGAGCAGGCGACGACGATTCACCCAGCGGACAGGACAGGAGCGGACACCCAGACGGACGCTCCACGGACGACTGGGACTGCATACACCCAGACAGTGCTGACAACGGTTCCCAACAAAAATACATTATGATTACTGGTGACACAGAACAAAGAAGAGCATACATCTTCAGACGAACATGTGGAAGTCGAACACAATTCCAGTGAAGAAGACGACGGCGCTGAGGCAGCACCCACGCCGCCTCGGACGCTGCACTTGCTCCAACCCAAAACACCGGGCTACCTTGTTCAGTCCGTCATACAGGACAAGGCAGCAGGTACAGTTACAGCTTGCGTAAACGGCCGGATGGGCACCATCATTATGCCGGCGTGAAGTGTGGGAAGACGTACACAATGGAAACAGTCCCCATACCCCCGGTCACCTTAGTACAGACAAGAAGCGATAAAAAAAAAATCAAAGAACAAGAAACAATAAATACCCCGGAAGGCTCCTCGAGAGAGTGATGCAGTAATGGTGGAGTGCCAGACGAGTACAGGTGGAGTGTTAGGCTGCTGGGTGGCCCTCTTGGCCTGGGTGCTTTAGGAGGTGCGGTCACCTCTAGTACACCACCCAAGACTCCTCGGCCCTGCTGCTGGGTTAAGCCCTGGCTCTACTCTCTACAACTACGAAGTTTCCTCTGCAGACTATTCTTCCGTCTGTCCCCACTTCCCGCTCCCCCTTTACCTGTACAACCGATTGATTGACACATAAAAGTTCATTTTAATTCATTAGCATGAGTTTATTAATCAAATTACGACATCCTGCTCTTTAAACACTAACGAGGCAATGCCAATACTGTTATAATTAGTCCCAGACCAGACACGGGGCATGCTCCCCTCTCTCGTTGTTGTTGTTGTTTAAGATTCGCTACCTGGAACAAAAAGTTCTAAGTATCACGGGCTATGGTGAGCCCGTAGTGGACTTTTTTTCCCCTCTCTCCATTTAAGCTTCTCACTCTCCCCTTGTTATCCTCAAACCTGCCCAGCTGGCTCTCCTTCCCCTGGGAGAGTACGATCCTGCCCGAGGATGCTTTTAGTCACGCTTCTGAAGCACCGACCAGTCCAGTCACAGCGATGCTTCCAGGTACCATGGATGTGAGGGAGGTGTTTGGGCTCCCTTCTTGACCCTGTACAGGACCCAAAACTCCTCCTCCCCCCCACACATCCCTGGATTATGGTAACAGTGAGACTCCACCCCCCCCATGTTTCATGGATACCAAGCTTTTGTTCCCAAATACCAAGCTTTTGTTCCCAAGCACCAAGCTTTTGTTCCCATGCACCAAGCTTTTGTTCCCAAGCACCAAGCTTTTGTTCCCAAGCACCAAACTTGTTCCCATGCACCAAGCTTGGATCAGAGAGCCATATTCTGGATTTCTTACCCTTGCAGGCCATTGCCATGACAAATGAGAGATGATACAACCCAACAGCTCAGTCGCTCTGGCTCTACACACAACATTTTGCCGAAAGCACACGACCACAAAACAGATCCGAATCTCTACTGTATCACAATTACCCCATTTTAGAGAACAACCGTTTCCCAGCAGAAGAACAGTGAACTGTTACATTATGTCTGGTATATTACAGCATCACTGTAACCATGTCTGGTACATTACAGCATCACTGTAACCATGTCTGGTACATTACAGCATCACTGTAACCATGTCTGGTACATTACAGCATCACTGTAACCATGTCTGGTACATCAACAGCAAGTCCTCTTAATTCTTCTGCTTCTAGAACATATTGTTGTTGGTATTATTGATATCTCAGACATTACTATGAAAGGGTCCCTGTGACACAGTGGTCTACGTCTCCGGCTCACAATTGAGGGACCCGGGTTCAGTCTCCAGGCAGGACAGAAACTGTTGGCATGCTTCCCTACTCCTGATCCCTCTGTTCTCCTAGCAATAAATAACCCAGTAGTTAGGCACCTGTTGTGGATTTCATCCTGGGGAAAGATCAATCGTTGGCCTAGGGGGTATCTTACATCCTGATGCCTATATTCACCTTAAATAGGCACCCGGGAGTTAGGCAACTATTGTGTGTAGCATCCTGGGAAAGGTCAGTTGCTGACCTGGGGGAGGGGGGGGGGGGTCCTTGATAAGCCCAAGGCTTCCTGCTCTGATAACAGGAATTATAGGATGGCAGGACATTATGCTCCTGCGGCCAAGAGGCTTCAAGAAGCGTACATGCAGCGCCAACATGTTCTGTTTAACTTGTAAATAATCTTGACACTTCTCTACAACAGCTGGACAAGGGGAGTTTGCTAGACCTGGACAACGCCGGGGACACCCCCACCACCACCACAACAACAGGCGCCCAGGCAGACCCAACGCACAAATAGGACACCAAGGTAATAGACATTTTACCATCAGCAGATGGGAACAAAAGTGAGAAATGCTAGTTGTACGATCCTGTGTCCTAGCTGCTACTTTCAAGGTCCTGTGTCCTAGTTGCTAGTGTCATGGATCTGTGTTCTAGTCGATAGATTCACAGAACCTTTATAGCCGCTAGTTGTACGGGCCTGTCACCTAGCAGCTATGTGCATTGGCCCGTTTTCTAGCTACTAGTTGTTCGGCATTTCGCTGTTCTCGCAACATGCTGCAGTAGCCGAGTGATCTGAAATAACCTCAAAGCGGCTGGAAATGGTCAGGATAGGACGATAAATCCCCCCAAAACAGCCCGCGAGGCTAACTGGGTCCTACACGGAACACGAAGCGACTAAGCAACTGACTGAAGAAGTCGTCCCGTCTGTCACATACGATATCTTACAACGGAGAAACTGTTCCAAGTGGATGGATGACAATAAACAAACTTTCACATATGTATTGCAACCTTTGTTCGTCTACGTTGACGTCACCATGATGACGCTGGACGGTACGAAGTAGAGGACCTCCTGAACCACATGCCTCTGGCCGCTTGTGAGAGCCTGCTGTACATAGTTAACCGGATTGACCTTAGGTTTAATGTACGTAATCAACACTAATCGTAACATTGGGTGAAACTTGCCACTTGGTGAGGAGGTCACATGTCGCATGGTTTCAGTTGACCTCACTCTTGGGCCCTTTTTACTGCATCAACAGGTACACAGCCACTGTACAAACAGGGACACAGTGACTGTACCAACAGGGACACAGCCACTGTACAAACAGGGACACAGTGACTGTACCAACAGGGACACAGCCACTGTACAAACAGGGACACAGTGACTGTACCAACAGGGACACAGCGACTGTACAAACAGGGACACAGTCACTGTACCAACAGGGACACACATGGACACACAAACCACGAAACGCCCTCACGCTGTTAGCAACATTACATTTGGATATTCGATCCACATATTGTCTATCGTTATTGCTTGAACTGACAACATGTTGAGAAGTAGCTACTGTTGCTGTCGCCACAATAGACCGAGTACCTGCAACTGCTACTGAAGCCATTGGAGCCTGCTTCAGCACCAGCTTCTCCTGCTGCATTAGCTATAACTTACTGTTTCAGGGCCTATTTCTGCTGCTATCCTCAGCCATAAAGCAGAGTTACTAACAAACCAAAAGCTTCTACTTTAGCTATTAATGCATTTATTAAACAGAAACTATTAATGCTTCTGCTGCTGTGAGTGCACTTGCTAGTATGAGTGCACTTGCTAGTATGAGTGCACTTGCTAGTATGAGTGCACTTGCTAGTATGAGTGCACTTGCTAGTATGAGTGCACTTGCTAGTATGAGTACACTTCCTAGTATGAGTGCACTTGCTAGTATGAGAACACTTCCTAGTATGAGTGCACTTGCTAGTATGAGTGCACTTGCTAGTATGAGTGCACTTGCTAGTATGAGTGCACTTGCTAGGTATGAGTGCACTTGCTAGTATGAGTGCACTTGCTAGTATGAGTGCACTTGCTGGTATGAGTGCACTTGCTAGTATGAATGCACTTGCTAGTATGTTGCTACTGTTGGCACTATGAATGTTACTAATTACAACAGCAACACTAAATACTATTAATTCCTTGGCCTTATCTATGCTAGTATTGCTCCTCTGTGTTGATCTCATCACTAATACCTCAGTTATAAACACGAGGCTTGTGGTCGAGTCACTCGGGGAAGACGCCTCAACAAGCGTACTCAGCGCCCTCGTGGACTCAGTTTAACTTGTAAATAATATGTCCACTTACTTCCCCACGACAGCTGGACATGGAGGCTTCACTCCGCCTGGGCACCTTGGTGGACACCACGGACACGTCAACAACAGGCGCCCCGGGACTGATGGCAGACCCAAACCACTAGTACAGGCCGAAGGTAAATTGTCGTTTTTGCAATCCGTTCCAAATGTTCGTTAACCCAGCCGCCAAATCTCCTGTCTGTGATTGAAAAACACGACCTGCCCTTAGACTAAATCCATTCCATCCGGCGGTCGACCCCAAAGATACATTCATCTGTTTTAATAAGCAGTTAATTCGCCATAGGAATTTTCTCAAATATAAATTAATATTATTATATATTAGCATATTGTGCATATTTAGGCATAGAAAACGGAGGCCTGGTCGAGGAC